>NW_025534751.1:0-157974 GCF_020615455.1 Coregonus clupeaformis
GTTTGAAATGGGTGTAAAATACCATGCCTAGGCTACAAACTCTGTCCTGCTACTGTTAGGTCTATAATGTTATGGGAACTGATCTAAAGCTTAAATACACTACCCTTAGATTTGGCAGTGACATAGTGTCCCCATGAGTGACAGAACACTGAGCCAATCACGGCGCAGCGCTCCGTATTTTCTTCTGGCTTGCCCCACCACCACAGAAAGCACTGAGCTAGGCTGAAACTCCTGCATTTTGGAGCTGCCTTACTCAAGAAAACAAAAAAGAGACCATGTGTTTTTGCGGTTTATTAACTCAATGTTATATATATATATATATATATATATATATATATATATATATATATATATATATATATATATATATATATAAATATTTTTACATTTTACAAACTGATATGTGAATGTGTTAATGCCACAATAACATGCAAAACAGAATGACAGGTCGCCACTGGCTGAGGAATAGCCTTTCTGTATAGATCACTGATCCCCCCAGATCAATCAAGCCTGTTTTAGCCCTTCTGTCTACATTCTCAGATACGTTTACAAAATAACAGATTCAAAATAATAAACGGCAGACTTTTAATGAATACAAATAAGTGTGAGACATGGCCTTGTGTTGCTGCACTGTCTATAACACTGGCTTGACAGTTACCATGGAGAAGAGATGTCACAACTACATATTCATGTGATTGCATTAAATCACCTGACTGTTTCGATATGTCTGTTAGTAGATGTTTTATAAGAGATAATTAATAAATGATAACAATTTACATTCAAGAATTACTGTGTTAGCTACAGCCAACATGTTGGATCTCTGTTTAGGGGTCAGTGGTCTAAAATGAGTCTCTCTGGGGAGAGAGAGGAGGGGGGCCCTGCCTCTAAAATGAGTCTCTCTGGGGAACATGACACCAAAGCTAAGAGGTGAGATGACAATTTTGTTTAAGAATTATTAAGAGTTTATTTCCTAAATGCTATTTCCACAATTTTTCACGTGTTTTTTAATCAGAAATGGTTGCTTATGGGTACCTTCAATATTACTGTTCTCAGATGTTTAATTAATAGATTTTAGATGTATATCATTATTATTATTTTTATTGCAAAACGCTATATATCCATTGTTTAGCTGAAATTGAATGTTCGTATCCTGTATATTTGACTGTATTATCTGGTTGTCTCACCTAGCTATCTTAAGATGAATGCTGTAGTATCGCGTCAATGCTGGTAATTATTGCTGTCAAACAAAGAGTCCGCTTAGGCTGTACTTTGATTATAAGTTTTATTTATATCACAAGATGTCAGCATACGTTTATAGACCCTCCCGGGCTGGAGAACAGTGTCCAAAGATAATGTCTGTTCTAACCTCTCCTTTGTCTAGCCTATACTTATAAGGTATGCAAAAATATGGGTTGCTCCCTCTGCTTTCCAATCACCTGTCTCCCCTGGGGCGTCACCCCTACAAACGGCTATTTTTGAACTAAAATAAACATCCCCTCAGGTTCCACTAGAATACATTCACCAAATCATAATCTTAATACACTACATATTCCCCCCTTCGAGACGAACTAAAAGTCTCGAAAACAAAAAGAACAGGATTATGACAAGTAACAATGTATCTTATTGAGTATCTTTAACATCAAACCAAACCATTTCCCTCTGGAGTGTAAATACCTTTCTATGAAATATGAACAAATGTTTATGAAGTGTGAATACATTACTATGAAATATGAACAAATCTTTATGGAGTGTAAGAGCGAAAAACCTGTCTGGCAGCCTTCGTTCCAAATATCCATCCATCAGTCAAGACAGTAAAATTCTCTTACGGTCCCTCTGCCCCAGGCAACCACCTAGGTACTCCAAATCAATTAATAAATCTGTATCAATGCATTTGAAACTATGATGCAATTAAATACACATGTAAGCCCCAGCAAACAAAATACTATCCAAAATGTCCACTCTCAGGCTGGTCGACCCATCGGACCCTACAGTGGATCTCTATCCCTGCCTAAACTCCATGTCCCTAAGCATTCCCGAAATAAACAAAAACATCTAAGATCCCCACATGTATCCAATAACATCAAATATCATTCTACAAAAATTAATACCTAAGAATATGACACACATTATGTATTACACATGCAAATATGTCTATATTTCATTGCAGACACTGGAATGTAGTCAACTACACTTCATCTCCTCAGCAGTGTCGATCCAATGCATCGTTGATGATGGAATCGGAACCTTTCCACACCTTCCTTGTTCCATCTCCTCCAGTCATTGTCCTTTCATATTGTCCTTGTTTGCGTATTTCAATCTCTACATATTCCCCATATGCTTCTGGAAGAAAAGAAAAGACCAAACAGTATCTTTTGCAAAACAACACTTTCAAATTAAACATCAATATCAACTAAGAATATAAAACATTATATATAAATTATGTATGAATCACATTATCCTATTTCCCCCTTTGATTCATAACATCATACTAAAATCACACTAATATTGATTTTTTTTTGAAAAATGATCAAATAATCAAAAAGGATATTTATCCATCAAAACTCCATCCAGTCCCACTTGTCCATCTTCATCCAGATCAGGAACAGTCAACAACGGCATCTGAGTGTTGTCTCCAGGCATCACTACTCCAACCTATCTCAATATCATAGCTTTCTCAAAGGTCAGTAACAAATTACAAACATCACACACAGTGCTATCAAAGCTGCTATTAAATCTGAACCATCACTGCTCCCACTGGGCCTAACTGATCTTGCAACCAAGACTTCACTGACCATCCAGCTCCTTCAGATCTACCAAATGCATCCCTTATATTCTTCAATGCATTTATAACACTTAGTGATATTATCTGAACTATCTGGAATCAAAGTATAACTAATATTATCAATATGACCTTCCCAAATTTTACCCCATACCATGGAAAAATCCCCACTTCTCTCTTAGACTTATCCTCCAATGATAGGCTTCCCAGACTATGAAATGTCGCCATGTCTCTTTTCACCCTATTTCCAAACCTAGATTCAGATTTATCTGTGTCCGGTGCTACCCCTCTTTTAATCGTAAAAACCTCATATGGAAGCTTCAACGTTGACATGTAACAACATCCTGTCCATCCATAGGGTAAGAATATATACGCTTTATCACCACAAACCCTCCAAATATCTCTAAAATTCCCAATAGTCACATTGTCAGGCAAAAGCTAATCTTTCACCATCAAAGTCCTGCTCTTCTTACTAACTGGAACATAAAAAGTAACATTATATTTCTCATTACTACCCTTAAGGTCATGCTTACCCAAAGTCATCATATAATCATCACAATCTGATATTCCCATAAACATACCCCTTCCATCATATGTTTTATTAGAACAAAAACAACTTTTAGCCCTCACTGGTTTCACCTCCAATTCTTCAGGGTTCGCTGTTACCTGATTTTCCTTCCCATCTAACAAATTCACATAGGTTAATTCACTTAACCCAATAACACCTAAACCTAGGCTTAAACAAATGTTTTGACAACGACATTATTTTATCCGTTAATGATTGTTGCTGATACAACAGTCATGACAAAGCATAAGATTGACACGTACTTGATAGAGGTTGAGCGACCGTCTCTAAAATGGAACCCCACGTGTCTGGTGCTGGAATTCTCAACAGGTATGGACCCTCAAGATTCCTCACTGATCTTACAGAATGAGCTAGCTGCTGGAACCAAAGATTCCTACCTGCCCATCCATCTTTAATTTTCACAACAGAAGAATCAAACCCATATGCCTTCCATTTAGTTTCTCTCTTCCCTAACGAGCGGTACTGATCAAATACCTCTCCTTGTCTGTCATTAAAATCAAAGAACTCATCCTGTACCTCCATGATAGTATCCTTCACTATTTCAGATGAATCTATATTCTTCTCTACCACCATCTGCTCTCCTATTTCAACCCTATCCTTACTACCATTGACGGCACTCTCCATCCGTACCATAAACTCCTGAATCACTCTTGCTACATCCTTTAATTTCAGAAAAGTTGTTGTTGGTGTCGGTGTCATACTTCCTACATTTGTTATTGCCGTCGTACCATTAATCCCTTTCAAAGTTACCATTAAAGTAGTTGATTTAGTTGATGTATTAACACCCTTAACTACTTCTAGTGGGAAAGCTTCCGATATCCTCTGTGTATTATTTACTGTTGGAGTGGCTACTGTAATATACTTCTCCTGAACTCCTTTGGTGACTGTGGAAGCTTCAACAGACTTCAACTCTTCCATTATAAGCGTCACTTTACGAATTACATAGCCTTTTAACCAATAATTCTTAACCGGAACACATTTTAATGCTTGCACTAGATAAGTACCCATATTTTCTCCCTGATCTTTCCCTGTAACATTACGCAAAATAAGTGAACAATCCCTCATAACCCTCTTCCACTTCATATCATTGTACAAAATATACTTCCTTTGACTAGGTGCAACAGCTTCTACTTCTGGTCCTGATAACAATACTTCTTCTCCATAATTATCTCTCTCCATGTGGGAGGAACGTCACCATCCCCACTCCATCTCTCACAGCTACAAGGAAGATGAGCTGTATCACCCATCCTAACCCTAATAACAGTATTTTCCTCTAAAATTGGTACTGGAGCTATCTGCTCCCTTGTAATCAAATGCACTATATTTATGGCTTTAATAACTATCAATGTTGAAAGAGTTGAATTGCTTCTCACTGTTGTTATAATAGACTGAAGTGTTAATGTCCTTGTTGTTACTTCATCCATTTTCCCTAAGACTTTGAACTCCTTACTTGTATTTCCATCTATCACCACTAGTGTCACTACATCAGCTCTCAGTCCTAACTCTAATCCCTCAATTTCAAACTTTTGATTATAAAAATACACCTACAATTACCTTGATCTTCCTGCTGGGAACTGTAAATATAGATACTCAATCACCCTCAATCTTCTCTTATCATTCAGCAACGCATACTTTCTCAATGCATCTGCTCCTAACAGATCTAAACTCCTGCCATATCTATCTTCCCACTAAACTCTAAATTTCCTTCACCACTGTTCTCTCTCTCTTACTACTAACTTTGAAACTTAGCTTACTGTCCTAGAGTTCCTTCAATCTTAGTTTTCTTAACTTTTTAATCTAATCTTTTCTCCTAACTTTTAAAAACCTTTTTCCACTGATTTATTTACAAAATCCTTTACCACCAATTTTTAGAATATGTGATTGGGAAGTCCCCACCTGCTTCTGACTTCTTCACACACAGACTTGGCAAACGACTAAACATCCCTTAGCCTAGCCTGAAATCTCTTGGTGTAGGAATGTAACCCAGAATAACAGTCACCCCTTTTAACTTTATTTTTCAGACAGATTGTCTAATAGGCAGTCTAATAGATTATCATCCTTCCTATGATATTATCTTTTTAAGCAAATATGATTCCCAAAAACCCTACTTTTAACATCTTCTACCAGACAGCCGTCTAGTGTACATCTTATTGTACAGTTCAATTTACACAATGCATCTCTTCCCAACAATGCAATAGGTATATGTTCTAATATTAGTATGTCTATTTTAATTTCTCTTTGATTTTTTATAGCAGAGCTCAATTGGTTCCTTAAGAGTAATCAACTGTTTTACTACCTCAAATCCCTATCCTAATTAGTTAATTTTACATAGTGAGATGTTTAACCTCTTTAGGCTCAACACAGATAAAAGCTTTTCCTCTATTCACCATCACTTCTCATAGTCCTTTGTTTTCACTTCAATTGTTGGATATTTTCCTTCTTCTCCCTAATCGGTGCTATCAGCTGACACCCCCCTTCGGATCTTCTAGGCACTCTAGAATCCTTGCTCCTTTAAGGGTTCACCTGGAGAACAGGTGATCTTCACTTGCTCCTTTATCTTCCTCAGAAATTCCCTCTGTTGTTTCCTCCTGGCACATTGCACTCACAGGTAAAGTAACCAACCTGTCCACAATTATAACACTCTGAAAGTTGCTGGAAGTGTAGCTGAACTCTTCCTCCTCCTTCTAAGCCTTCTCGTCCTCTTCCTCTCCAATTCTGTGTCTGTCCAGAAACTGGCTGTGAATATGGAACAACTGGAACCGGCCTTGGTGGCTGGTACAATTGCGATTGACCTTGTTCAGTTGAAGCTGTAGCAGTGATTGTTGATTTGGTTCACTCTGATTCTTCATAACCAAAGCTTTTCTTCTCCTTCTTCTTCTCCACCAGTTGTATTTGATTGAGTTTTCTGAGAGTTTCTTGGTCCTGTTCTTTCTTGTTGTTGACATATCAGTATTCTTCAAAATGTTATATTCTAAGTTCTGTCCTCGAAATATCATCTTCCATCATCTTCTTACTTTTCTCTCTTTCCTTGGCCTCAATGTATTCTTCTCCTCCAATTCTTGGGATTCTTTTCTCAGCAGTTTTTCTTCTCTTCTGTATCTTCAGCTTCTCGAGTTGTACTTTGCAGTTCTCTTACTTCTTCTAAATTATTCCCTTTATCCAGGCATGATACGCATCGGTCTATATCTCTTTCTATTTCTTCTGTGCTAATCATTGTTGAATAAAATCCTCTTGAATATAAAGCACCTTTAATCTCCAAGTCTTCATCTTTATCTTCATCTTTCCGAACTTCATTCTTCTCTTAGTTTCCAGACATCTCGGTTTTTTCTTACTTCTGGAGTTTTGGATTCATTTTTATTGTCGTTTCTGCTTGCCCTCTCACTATTATTGGTTCATCTTCATCTCTGATGCAATAATCACCCTCCTGGATGATCACCGGAAACTGAGGATAAACGTCCCTAAGCTCTACTTCCTTCTCATAAGGTGGTGGTCTTTATGCTAAATCCGTATGTGAGAAAGGTATACTGACTTCTGCCATTAGTTTTTCTGTCGCCTTCTCTCCCTTTAGCATTTTCTCTATACCTTTGTTTATCTTATCGCTGGAATCTTTTATCAGTTTTTGTTTGAGAATGAAGGACAACTTAAGAACACCCAGCTCTCTTTGTGTCTTTTCTTTACGTTGTTCCCTTTTTCTCCTGAACTGCTTTATGAATTGACAGAAGCACTTTCATTATGTTGATTACGTCAGGGTTAAGATTCCCTCTACTAGCTATGGTTTGTTCACTGTCAGGCCAACTTTTGTTTCATTTGCCGGATAACCTCGCAATACTTTAGTTAAAGGATTACTATTTTGTACTATATCAACAGGTGTAATTACCTTCATAGTCTTGATGTCCTTTCTCCCCATTGTAACAACTCTTTTATATTCCTTTATTGTGAATTATTTTATTTTAGACTATATAGCCTATGGCTTCCCCCTTTAATTATTAATATAAACCAAACAACCCAAAAAAAGATATTAATAAAAAAAATAAAAATAAATAAACTTTTTTTTTTTTCCTTTCCTCCTTTCCTTAAATCAATCAATAAAAATATGAATATTTAAAAAAATTATTTAAAAAAAAATTTCTTCAAAAAATGTATTTGTAATTTTAAACAAATATCAATAAAAAAATATATTTAAAAATTAGGAATAATCAAAAACATTTTTTTTTTCTATATCCTATTTTACCAATTCATCAATTAGTGGCTATCTTACCACATCCCATCAGGAAAGTAAATGCAAGTAGTCAACTTCACAGCAATCCCAAAAACAAAGACTTCCAATCCTACAACACTACAATACTCATAAATCCCATTGTTTAATAAGCACCCAATTATCTTAATTTCACAGAATAATGTCAGTACTCGATTTCCAACAGAACTGTAATCAAACCAAGTGATGCACAGAAACTCCAAAATGCAAATTAAATTCAATTGATCAGTCTGTTGCCAAGCCTCTGCGAAATTGTCATAACATCAAATATCCTGTAGGGGAAGATTTTGTAAACGAACAGCACTAGCCTGATATCTGACTCGATCCTCTGTCGCGTCACACCTTGTCACGTGATGTACACGTCAGCACCTCCTCTCTTTCTCTCTCTCTCCTCTCGTCCCATCGTTCCTATTTCCTCTCATATGACAAAAGAGCATAGAAACAGACAAGAATTTAGCAGTTTATGCAATCACTGAGTCACTTCAACCATTCAATATTCCTCTGTTCACATTCGCTCTAAGAATTAACTCAGGAATAATTATAGACAGCTCAATAACATTTTTATTTATTTTAATCCGTCATTTTATTTTATTTATTTTAATCAGTCAACATATATCTAATTTATAAATTCAATAGATCTCAACAAATAGTTTCATTTTCAAACAACAGCCGACGTAACAACTAGAACATTCCATTCATGTTCAAATCTCTACGTTCGTCTGTGTCTGTTTCTCCCTGCAGCACAGTGTAACAGAGGAATGACCCATTTACCCCTACGTCACTCTAGTGTAGTAAAATCCCACGTGTTGTAGTGTAGTGCCGTAAAATCAAACGCATGCGCAGTACATTTATCAGTACGATTTCACCGTGGAAGGGAGCCTTCTCAGCTCTCTCCCCAACCAAAACAGACAGTTAACAGTCCCGCTGTAACTCCGTTTTCCCCTCATAGTCAAACAACATTTAACAGAGCTCACAAAGCATAGAACCTAAATTCACACACAAACATAATTTAAGAGGCTTTATTCCATCGCAATGGCCCTCTAAGGTCACATGTTAGCATGCAGCATGCAGCACAATTAGCATTAGCATTTAGCCTTAGCCTGTATGTACCATGTGGCATGTAACAATGTAACAATGTAACCTGCATTGCGCCTAAATACCTTTTTCCTTTGTCACTAACTTTATGCTGCCGTGAGTTCAATGGATATCTAATGAGAGGTTCCCCAAACAGATATCCCGTCGGATACAAGATGAGCAGTAACTTACAATTAAATATATAACCACAAACTCGAGTTCCCAGAACCCACCTAATACACCGAATGCGTTATCAGGATTTATGGCCCATCCTATGATCGCCTCGTTTCAGAGGTCTTTCCAGATTCGCAATGCCCTAATGTATACGTATATCTGCCTTGTATATCTGCCTTATTCACTACCATCGATGCAAACAAAATTTAGAATAATTATGACAGACCCTTAGTCGACCGCAATAACACCACATCCGCACACACAAGTAATTTTCCACGGTACATCTTTCAAATGCACACCCATAAGCCAGCGAACCAACTAGCGTCCAAA
Organism: Coregonus clupeaformis; assembly: GCF_020615455.1. NCBI lineage: Eukaryota > Metazoa > Chordata > Actinopteri > Salmoniformes > Salmonidae > Coregonus > Coregonus clupeaformis. Next base: position 9,199 of record NW_025534751.1, read on the forward strand.
ATTTGTGAGGAATCTCACCTTATTGCCGGCTTGAGCGGGAGTCACCTCGCGGCTCACGAATGGAACAAAAGGAAGATGCAGACCGATCCCGGACGAGCCCCCATTTGTAGTATCGCGTCAATGCTGGTAATTATTGCTGTCAAACAAAGAGTCCGCTTAGGCTGTACTTTGATTATAAGTTTTATTTATATCACAAGATGTCAGCATAAGTTTACAGACCCTGCCGGGCTGGAGAACAGTGTCCAAAGATAATGTATGTTCTAACCTCTCCTTTGTCTAGCCTATACTTATAAGGTATGCAAAAATATGGGTTGCTCCCTCTGCTGTCCAATCACCTGTCTCCCCTGGGGCGTCACCCTACAAACGGCTATTTTTGAACTAAAATAAACATCCCCTCAGGTTCCACTAGAATACATTCACCAAATCATAATCTTAATACACTACAATGCACTTACTGTAATAGCTCTGGGTAAGAGCATCTGCTAAACAGGTGGGGCTCTGCCCTGAATAACACGTCACCACTGCTCCAAAGCAATTACATGTTGCACAGGAACCACTGACTAGCTGCATGTTTCTATTATCAAGACAACTGCTGGTACCTCTTAACTGGTTAGGACAGCTCATGAGGTGTCCTAAATATCTGCCAACTAGGTGGGACACTTATGAATAAAGAGGCTTCATGCATAGCTTTAATTTATACCCATAAGAGTAGGACTAAAATGGCTTCATTCTCAGCACTTATACGACACATTTTCTACTCTGAGACGCTTTTTGGATATGGGCCCAGATCTCAAAATCTTGTTTTAAAAAACGATTTTCTTTTGTTTGACATAATAAAAAAAAGAATATTACTAATGTACCCGACTTTAAAGACTGCTTTTAGTTTATTGTGTGGCAGTGCTCATGTCCGCGTTCTGGAACTGTCCGCGTCCCTGACAGAACTGTCCGCGTCCACGTACGGTTTGGCGCCAAGCATATTGTCCAGTTACGCGCAGAGTGGTCTGAGGTGATGTTGGGGAATAACGACTGAGTTCGATACAGTGTTGAGACACCGAAGTTTATTGTTCAATTTGCTTTTTTGCGTAATGGTCAGTGACAGTATGAGTGTAGCCAGATCCTTTTCACTCGCTATTCTTGTTTAATTGTGTGGTTCACCGGATTCGTCATCATCCTCGAGGGACAGACGAACGACCTGCTAGCTAGCCAAGCTAGTCGGTACAGCTAGCTAATGAGCTACTCTACCAGCAGTATCCTAGTTATCCTAGCTACCACTGCATCATCACCGGCTGCCTGCATTTCTTGTGGACCGATGAAGCTCCCTGGTTGTTTCTTCCACCTGTTAAATACCGTGGAGTGCTTCTCCCTCTCTCGTTGACGGATGCTGGCCTACGCACCCTCTGTCCGGTTCTCCTCTCTTCACTAGATGGACGGTAACTTTTGTGTTTAACCCCTCTGTGTCCAAGGACTGAACTTTTGAATATTATTTTCGGGGCACCTCAAGTGACATTTTTTACAACGTTTATTTCTGATAAAATTAGTTCATTGCATCCGCCATGGAGCCCAGTTTCATAATATTACCTTCTGTCCCTGGTTATGAAGTAATCGCGAAAAAAACGAGCCTTATGTTTGGGCATTTTTCACCCTACCAGCTCCTATTAGTTCTATTGAGCTCCGTGACACCGACTCGCCTTCAGAACGTTCTATTCCCAGCCCATTGTTCTGCGTCACAATGCCAGCTTCACTATTGTTATCAATGAGACCTGCCTGCATTAACCCTGTAGGTTTACCTCAGGTAACTTATTATTACCAAGGTTACGGCTACTTGGTGAGCATTAACCCTGTAGGTTTACCTCAGGTAACTTATTATTAACAAGGTTACGGCTACTTGGTGAGCATTAACCCTGTAGGTTTACCTCAGGTAACTTATTATTAACAAGGTTACGGCTACTTGGTGAGCGTTAACCCTGTAGGTTTACCTCAGGTAACTTATTATTAACAAGGCTACGGCTACTTTGTGAGCGCGCACAGTATTCAACTGTGGGCATGTTGTGGTCACCAATAGCGAGGTGAGACACAGTTAAGGAGGCGATGGCTGGAGGTGAGACACAGTTAAGGAGGCAATGGCTGGCGGATAGCCATCAAACATTAAACATTTTCTGGTCATGGTTAGCCATATTTGTTTGTTTTTTAAAGTGTACAATCTAAACAAACCGCATGTCCCTGTCCTCTTTTTCAAGATGTGGCCGATTTAAAACAGCCAGAAGACATTTTTAAATTGAGAAATAACAATTTTTTTGACGACTTGTGGTTTCTAAATGGCTGCTGGGTAATTTGATATGCATCGAAATCTTCGTTCATAGGCATCAAATTGAGCGAATGCTGCGCAGGTTCACTGAGTTGCAAACCAAATGGGTATAATGGGGTGATTGTTGTCTAATCGGGTGGTCTAGCTAATGGATTTGTAGATCAGATGCAGTTGCTACCTCAGATTATGAGCCTAAGCCTAGCAAGTGTCATGAAGTGTCAGGTCTCCCGCAGTGGTCTAAGGCCACTAGAGATCCTGGTTCGAATCCAGACTGTCGTAGCCAGCCGCGACCGGGAGACACATGACAAAAAAATAATGTAAATGTAATGAATGAGTTATGTAGTACCCACATACGGCCGCAAGAGTGCCATAAACCCATACTGTTTTTTGCCATATAAACCCTAAACCTAACAATCAATCAAATGTATTTATAAAGCTCTTTTTACACCAGCAGATGTCACAAAGTGCTATACAGAAACTCTTACCCTACTTATAACCTATTTTAGCCGTAACCCTAACCCCTAATTCTAGGGTAGGGGGAGCCTAGAACACTTTTAGAAACTATTTTAGTAATAATATGATCTTAGTAAATACAATTATAGTATTAAATAGCGTTTTGATTATTTTGTTGTTATTTTATTATATATATTATTGCACGGCAGAACACTTGATAAAGATTAGTTTTATTTTTTAAATGTGGTTTCAACTGGGTGACCTAGTAACCTCTATGTGAAAGTCCAGAAATTCGCGTGGGACAGGTGGGTCAGGTTTGAGACTGATCTAAGGAATTAACAAGAAAAATACACTTTATTTCTCAGCTGCCTCACCAAGGCTATATGTCCCATGATTTTCTAAAATGTTCACTCATTACTTTAGCTAGCTATATATCTCGTATTAGGCCTGTGATTCTTTTGGAAGAGCAACAAAATATTGACTATAGCAGGTGTTGCACCCCTGGTAAATAATCACTAGTCAGATGCTTTAACTTCAACCCTAGTATTCATGTATTATAAAAAACGATCTTAATATCTGATATTGGGAGTAAATAACCTCGGGAATAGAAAAGACAAGAGTGCATCTTCCAGCCCGCCAATAAATTACATCAAATCAAAGTGTATTTGTCACATACACGTGTTTAGCAGATGTTATAGTGGGTGTAGCGAAATGCTTGTGCTTCTAGCTCCGACAATGCAGTAATATCTAACAATTTCACAACATATACCCAATACACACAAAACTAGTAAGGAATGGAATTTAAGAATATATACATATATGGACAAGTAATGACAGAGCGGCATGGACTAAGATACAGTAGTATATTATAGAATGCAGTATATACATATGAGATGAGTAGTGCAAGATATGCAAACATTATTAAAGTGACTAGTGTTCCATTTCTTAAAGTGGCCAGTGATTTCAATAGGCAGCAGCAGCCTCTGATGTGCTAGTGATGGCTATTTAACAGTCTGATGGCCTTGAGATAGAAGCCGTTTTTTCATTCTCTCGGTCTCAGCTTTGATGCACCTGTACTGACCTCGCCTTCTGGATGATAGTGGGGTGAACAGGCAGTGGCTCGGGTGGTTGATGTCCTTGATGATATTTTTGGCCTTCCTGTGACATCGGGTGCTGTATGTGTCTTGGAGGGCGGGTAGTTTTCCCCGATAATGCAACCCTCACGGTTAGCAAATGTACCTCAACATGCCCCTCGCTTGCGCTAGAAGGCAGAGTGCTCGCTGCTGGTTGATGAATCTGACAATGAATATACTAGGAAAATACGTTTTTCTCGACCAGAGTTGACTAAATTAATGTTAAGGCTTATTGATAATCGTTATAGTAATGAAGTCTAATTTCAAAACATGAGCATAAAAACAGCTAATAATAAACATGAATCATCATTATATTATTTCACAGTAATCTGTTAAAATATTTTTTCAGTCGTTCCTCTTGCGTTAGCAGTGTGGAAAGGGAGTTTTCCTGTGAGGGGGAGTGGTGGTGTATCCTGGGAGAAAACTAAACTAACCTTCTGAAATTTCTTTTGTGGTCTTACGCTTCCATCTATTGGAATTATTTAGCAACTGCAGTAGTACTGAATAAAGTATATCCTTACTAAAGTAGTAATTACTCAGATTTCAAAATATGACATTTTCTAGTTCATTTTACCACTTACAACCATAACATAACAATGTATAGCATAACAAACAATGAAACTGACATAAACCGAAAACACCATACATTTAGTTAACTACAGTGGGGAAAAAAAGTATTTAGTCAGCCACCAATTGTGCAAGTTCTCCCACTTAAAAAGATGAGAGAGGCCTGTAATTTTCATCATAGGTACACGTCAACTATGACAGACAAATTGAGAAAAAAATTCCAGAAAATCACATTGTAGGATTTTTTATGAATTTATTTGCAAATTATGGTGGAAAATATGTATTTGGTCACCTACAAACAAGCAAGATTTCTGGCTCTCACAGACCTGTAACTTCTTCTTTAAGAGGCTCCTCTGTCCTCCACTCGTTATCTGTATTAATGGGACCTGTTTGAACTTGTTATCAGTATAAAAGACACCTGTCCACAACCTCAAACAGTCACACTCCAAACTCCACTATGGCCAAGATCAACGAGCTGTCAAAGGACACCTGAAACAAAATTGTAGACCTGCACCAGGCTGGGAAGACTGAATCTGCAATAGGTAAGCAGCTTGGTTTGAAGAAATCAACTGTGGGAGCAATTAGTAGGAAATGGAAGACATACAAGACCACTGATAATCTCCCTCGATCTGGGGCTCCACGCAAGATCTCACACCGTGGGGTCAAAATGATCACAAGAACGGTGAGCAAAAATCCCAGAACCACACGGAGGGACCTAGTGAATGACCTGCAGAGAGCTGGGACCAAAGTAACAAAGCCTACCATCAGTAACAGACTACGCCGCCAGGGACTCAAATCCTGCAGTGCCAGACGTGTCCCCCTGCTTAAGCCAGTACATGTCCAGGCCCGTCTGAAGTTTGCTAGAGTGCATTTGGATGATCCAGAAGAGGATTGGGAGAATGTCATATGGTCAGAAAATAGAACTTTTTGGTAAAAACTCAACTCGTCGTGTTTGGACAAAGAATGTTGAGTTGCATCCAAAGAACACCATACCTACTGTGAAGCATGGGGGTGGAAACATCATGCTTTGGGGCTGTGTTTCTGCAAAGGGACCAGGACGACTGATCCGTGTAAAGGAAAAAATGAATGGGGCCATGTATCGTGAGATTTTGAGTGAAAACCTCCTTCCATCAGCAAGGACATTGAAGATGAAACGTGGCTGGGTCTTTCAGCATGACAGTGATCCCAAACACACCGCCTGGGCAATGAAGGAGTGGCTTCGTAAGAAGCATTTCAAGGTCCTGGAGTGGCCTAGCCAGTCTCCAGATCTCAACCCCATAGAAAATCTTTAGAGGGGAGTTAAAAGTCCGTGTTGCCCAGCGACAGCCCCAAAACATCATTGCTCTAGAAGAGATCTGCATGGAGGAATGGGCCAAAATACCAGCAACAGTGTGTGAAAACCTTGTGAAGACTTACAGAAAACGTTTGACCTGTGTCATTGCCAACAAAGGGTATATAACAAAGTATTGAGAAACTTTTGTTATTGACCAAATACTTATTTTCCACCATAATTTGCAAATAAATTCATAAAAAATCCTACAATGTGATTTTCTGGATTTTCTTTTCTCATTTTGTCTGTCATAGTTGACATGTACCTATGATGAAAATTACAGGCCTCTCTCATCTTTTTAAGTGGGAGAACTTGCACAATTGGTGGCTGACTAAATACTTTTTTTTCCCCACTGTATATATATATATACTATTTATTTAGATGGGTGACATTATCTGCCAAAGTAATACCACTGTAGATAAAGAAGAGCTCTTCAGTAGGTGAAACAAAACATTCAAAGGCCATTTTCTCAAAATTGAGGTTACAAGTTTATCATCTTTCGAAGCAGAATTACTTTCCCATTGATCCTCAAATGTAGTGTATGATATACCTTTTTCTAGCTGAGTCTCTACTTTTATCCAATGTAAAAAAACACAATTTTAAATTTTGCTACATAAGATCGAATCGAGCCGGTCGGCCACATTTGACTGTATAAAACCTAGCAGTACTACTTATTTCTCTGAGAGTGAGGCAGATATATATTTACTGTGTAAAACCTAGCAGTACTACTTATTTCTCTGAGAGTGAGGCAGATATATTATTACTGTGTAAAACCTAGCAGTACTACTTATTTCTCTGAGAGTGAGGCAGATATATTATTACTGTGTAAAACCTAGCAGTACTACTTATTTCTCTGAGAGTGAGGCAGATATATAGCATTTTACACAAAAAAATGGTTATTTGTCTCTCTGAAATGAAACCATCAAGTGATAGATTTTAAACAAATACATGTCTGTCATTGAACAATCCCATGCCATGACTAGATGGTGAAAAAACACACCAATCTCTTGCATAATTTCTTTAAACTATATAAGCTAATTTACAAACATTTCTGAAAATGGATATATAGCGTTTTGGATTGAAACTCTTGTTTCCCCATCTGAGCTCAGAGTAGATGAGAGACGTAATTGTCACGATCGTTAGAGAGAGTGGACCAAGGCGCAGCGTGATGAACAAACATATTTATTAAATGAGAGTAAACACTCGAACAAAACAACAAACAATACGTGAAGTCCACGGTACAAAACCAACTGGAACAAGATCCCACAACAATTGTGGGAAAACAGCCTCTATAAATATGGCTCCTAATCAGAGACAACCAACAACAGCTGACACTCATTGCCTGTGATTGGGAACCACTCTGGCCAACACAGAAATGCAATACATAGAATATACACACCCTGGCTCAACATATAGAGTCCCCAGAGCCAGGGTGTGACAGTACCCCCCCCTAAAGGCGCGGACTGCGACCGCGCCTAAACGTAAACAAACCAGGGGAGGGCTGGGTGGGCATTCCTCCTCGGAGGCGGTTCCGGCTCCGGGCTTGACCACCACCCTTCAACCATCCCCCCGTGGCGCCCCTGGTCCAGTCTGGCCCCGCTGGCTGGAGCTGGACTGGACATCGTAGAAGCGGATTGCTTAGGCTCCGGTGTGGAGCAGCTGACCGGTACCTTACCAGGCACCGGTGACCCAGGCACGGGTTGCGCCGGACTGACGACGCGCACCCCTGGCTTGGTGCGTGGAGCAGGAACGGGCCGGACCGGGCTGACGATGCGCACCCCTGGCTTGGTGCGTGGAGCAGGAACGGGCCGGACCGGGCTGACGATGCGCACCCCTGGCTTGGTGCGTGGAGCCGGAACGGGCCGGACCGGGCTGACGATGCGCACCCCTGGCTTGGTGCGTGGAGCAGGAACGGGCCGTACCGGGCTGACGATGCGCACCCCTGGCTTGGTGCGTGGAGCAGGAACGGGCCGTACCGGGCTGACGACTCGCACCCCTGGCTTGGTGCGAGTGGCAGGAACAGGCCGGGCCGGGCTGGTGACGCGCACCGTAGGCTTGGTGCGAGTGGCAGGAACAGGCCGGGCCGGGCTGGCGACGCGCACCGTAGGCTTGGTGCGAGTGGCAGGAACAGGCCGGGCCGGGCTGGCGACGCGCACCGTAGGCTTGGTGCGAGGGGCAGGAACAGGCCGTGCCGGGCTGGCGACGCGCACCGTAGGCTTGGTGCGAGTGGCAGGAACAGGCCGGGCCGGGCTGGCGACGCGCACCGTAGGCTTGGTGCGAGGAGCAGGAACAGGCCGGGCCGAGCTGTGGAGACGGATAGGAGGCCTGGAGTGAAGAGCTGCCACAACCCGTCCTGGCTGAATGCCTACCTTCACACACTCTGTGTGAGGCATCAGCACAGGACGTACAGGGCTGTGTACCCGTACTGGCATAACAGCACGTGACACTGGCGCAGGATATCCGGGACCGAGGAGAGGCACTGGAGGCCACGAGCGCTGAGCCGGCACACTCCGTCCTGGCTGCATGCCCACCTTCGCACGACACGTGCGGGGTGCTCGCACAGGACGTACCGGACTATGCCGGACCACTCGTGGCACAGTACGCAGCTCCGCATACCCCGGAACCTGACCAGTCTCATGCTGCCATGCCTGAGTACGGGGAGTTGGCTCTGCTCTCCATCCAGGCTCCGCCAACCTGCCTTCTGGCCCCCAAACCCGGTGGCCTCCTCTCCTAATCTCCCAATACAACCTGTGGCAGCCTCCTGCTGCCCCGTCGCCCATGCCGTGTGCCCCCCCAAAAAAAGTTATTGGGGGTGCCTCTCGCCTGTCTGACCACGGCCCGGTTGACGCCGCTTCTCCACTCCTGCCTGGGTCTCCCCCTTCATAGCCTTCCGGTACCGGACGGACTCCTCCTTCGTAATCTGCCCCCAGCCGAGGAGGACATCCACCAGAGTTACCTCCTGCGTGTGTTCCTGGACACGCTGCTTGGTCCTGGTATGGTGGGATCTTCTGTAACGATCGTTAGAGAGAGTGGTCCAAGGCGCAGCGTGATGAACGAACATATTTATTAAATGAGAGTAAACACTCGAACAAAACAACAAACGATACGTGAAGTCCACGGTACAAACACAAAACCAAATGGAACAAGATCCCACAACAATTGTGGAAAAACAGCCTCTATAAATATGGCTCCCAATCAGAGACAACCAGCAACAGCTGACACTCGTTGCCTGTGATTGGGAACCACTCTGGCCAACACAGAAATACAATACATAGAATATACACATCCTGGCTCAACATATAGAGTCCCCAGAGCCAGGGTGTGATAGTAATGTTTGACTCTGTTGTGTTGAAGTCCAATCAAGCAGGAGAGACCAGCCTCCCCTGTACCCAGCTGTGTGTCCATGAAGAGTGACCAGTCTATGGGTTCTAGTGAACAAAGGTAAGAAGAACTCATGGGTCATGGTCAGTAAGTTAAACAACACTGGCTCTAGTCATTTCTCCTCTCCCATTTTACCATTTATTTTTGTTGTTTTCATAATCGATAGGCTAAACCTTTTTTCCATTTTCATAGTCCTGAAACAATATTAAACAAACACAACATTCCCTCCCTGTGTGTGTGTGTGTGTGTGTGTGTGTGTGTGTGTGTGTGTGTGTATGTGTGTGTTAAACTAACACAACATTCCCTGTGTGTGTGTGTGTGTGTGTGTGTGTGTGTGTGTGTGTGTGTGTGTGTGTGTGTGTGTGTGTGTGTGTGTGTGTGTGTGTGTGTGTGTGTGTGTGTGTACTCCCTGGATGAGGAGATGTAATCACATGTTTTGTCCACAGAAACCAACAGGAGAGATCAGAGTCAGAGATTCTCAGTGGTCAGTCTTCCCAGAGTCATCAAACAGACCTGGCCTCCATATTCAGTGTATGTGGTCCTGTTATGTACATTTGTTTTTGTTTACCTCAAGTAAAGTTGATCTGTCAATCATTCATTAATGTGTTAATGAGAAAGCATTTAGTCTCTTGCTTAACTGATTTACTTGATTTATTTCAGTTGCTTGAAGAGAATATTATGACATTTGTGAAGAACGAGCTGAAGATGTTCAAGAGGATTCTTAGTCCAGAACTCCCAGAAGGCTTTGAGAGTCAGAAGCAGGATAAGGAAGTGGTGGATGCCGAAGATGAGAAGCAGGAGAGCAGTGCCAGAGAGGGGGCTCTGAAGATCACACTGCACGTCCTGAGGAAAATGAACCAGAAGGAGCTTGCTGACACACTGGAGAAAAGTAAGAGCTGTCTGCCTCATGTTGAATGCTGTTTTAGAACATTTAAAAGTTGTAGCTAAAGTACAGCTAAAGTAGCTGTGTAACTAAATGATATTGTAGCAGCCTTAACACAACACCTAGTGACCTCACCAAGTAGCAGCAGGGATGTGTTGTGTTGAGAGAGAGAGAGAGAGAGAGAGAGAGAGAGAGAGAGAGAGAGAGAGAGAGAGAGAGAGAGAGAGAGAGAGAGAGAGAGAGAATACCAATAATAATATAATCCAGTCTGTGATGCATTATGAAAACATTTACACATTTATACAGTAAGTTAAGATAATAAATTATTTTTATTAAAAACTTTATAACAGTCATACAATACTGTAGGCATTAAAACATACGTAATATTAATATCCTCTGTGTTATTTCTTCATTCAGATGAGCTTGCTGTGATTTGCCAACGTGAACTCAAATCTAATCTAAAGAAGAAGTTTCAATGTGTATTTGAGGGGATCGCTAAACAAGGAAACCCAACACTTCTCAATAAGATCTACACAGAGCTCTACATCACAGAGGGTGGAACAGGAGAGGTCAATAATGAACATGAGCTGAGACAGATTGAGACAACAACCAGGAAACAAGCAAGAACAGAGACTGCAATCAAATGTAACGACATCTTCAAACCCTTAACTGGACAAGACAAACGTATCAGAACTGTGCTGACAAAGGGAGTCGCTGGCATTGGAAAAACAGTCTCTGTGCAGAAGTTCATTCTGGACTGGGCTGAAGGAAACGCAAATCAGGATGTCCAATTTGTATTTTCATTCCCTTTTCGGGAGCTGAATTTGATGAATGGGGATAAACACACTTTGATTGAACTTCTCAATCACTTCTCAATGGAAACCAAAGAATCAAGAATCTCCAACTACGACAAGTACAACGTTTTGTTCATCTTTGATGGTCTGGATGAGTGCCGACTGCCCCTAGACTTCCAGAAGAACAAGATTTGTTGTGACGTCACAGAGTCAACCTCAGTGGATGTTCTGCTGACAAATCTCATCAAGGGAAATCTGCTTCCCTCTGCTCTCCTCTGGATAACTACCCGACCTGCAGCAGCCAATAAGATCCCTTCAGGGTGTGTTGACCAGGTGACAGAGGTACGAGGGTTCAATGACCCACAGAAGGAGGAGTACTTCAGGAAGAGATTCAGTGATGAGGATCTGGCCAACATAATCATCTCACACATAAAGACATCAAGGAGCCTCCACATCATGTGCCACATTCCAGTCTTCTGTTGGATTTCTGCAACAGTCCTTGAACACATGTTGAAACATAAGAGAGAAGAGATGCCCAAGACTCTGACTGAGATGTACTCACACCTTGTGGAGTTTCATACCAAACAGAAGAATGAAAAATATCTTGGGAAAGAAGAGACAGGTCCACACTGGAATAAAGAGAGCATTCTGTCACTGGGAAAACTGGCTTTTCAACAGCTTGTTGACGGCAATCTGATTTTCTATGAAAAAGACCTGAAAAAGGCTGGCATTGATGTCAATGAAGCCTCAGTGTACTCAGGATTGTGCACACAGATCTTTAAAGAGGAATGTGTGCTGTACCAGGACAAGGTGTACTGCTTCGTGCATCTGAGCATTCAGGAGTTTCTGGCTGCTGTATATGTGTTCCTCTCATTCATCAACAACAATGAGAATCTAATGGATGAATCTCAATCAAAGGCCAGACACTTTTTTGTGAGGATCAGACACAAGCGTAAAGTTACTGTCTACAAGAGTGCTGTGGATAAAGCCTTACAAAGTGAGACAGGAAACCTGGACCTTTTCCTTCGCTTCCTTCTGGGCCTCTCACTGGAGTCCAATCAGAAGCACTTACGAGGTCTACTGACAAAGACAAGAAGCAGCTCACAGACCCATGAAGAAACAGTCAAGTACATCAAGGAGAAGATCAGGGAGAATCCCTCTCCAGAGAGGTGCATCAATCTGTTCCACTGTCTGAATGAACTGAAGGACCATTCTCTAGTGGAGGAGATCCAAAGCTACCTGAGCTCAGGAAGTCTGTCAAAAGCCAAACTGTCACCTGCACAGTGGTCAGCTCTGGTCTTTGTGTTGCTGACTTCAGAAAAGGAGCTGGATGTGTTTGACCTGAAGAAATACTCCAGATCAGAGGAAGGTCTTCTGAGGCTGCTGCCAGTGGTCAAAGCCTCCAGAGCTGTTCTGTGAGTACATAAAACGACATTTAAGTACTAATCATCAGGAAGAAATATTCAGTTTAGAGAAATATATGTATTATAATATGTATATAATGTATAATATTACATTGAAAAACTCACTGAATCAATGCATTGATGTTCACATTAGTTTAACATTATGACGATACAATTCTAGGAGACGGAAGATGAATCTATATGTTGTTTGAGAGAATAAACCAAATGCATCTGCCATTGTCCTTCAACACTACTGGTGTTAAATTAACAATGTGTTTGTGAAATCATGATGATCTTTCTGTCAGGCTGTCAGGCTGTGGAGTCACAGAGAAAGGCTGTGCTTCTCTGGTCTCAGCTCTGAAGTCAAACCCCTCACACCTGAGAGAGCTGGATCTGAGTAACAATGACCTGAAGGATTCAGGAGTGAAGCTGCTCTCTGCTGGACTGGGGAATCCCCACTGTAAACTGGAGACTCTGAGGTCAGTATTCCTGTAGTTGGTCAACAAGTGATAACTGTTCACCAGATCCACATGTGTTTACCAGGCACACATAGTCCACACCATATGTGTTTGGACAGTGAAGCTTACAGTTTTAAATTTGGTGCTATGCTCCAGCATTTTGGATTTGAGATAGAATGTTTCATATTAGGCAACAGTACAGAATGTCACCTTTTATTTGAGGATATTTTCATACATATCTGTTTTACTGTTTAGAAATGAAAGAACTTTATGTGTCTAGTTCTCCCATTTGAAAAAGTCGTAATAATTTGGACATATTCACTTATATTCTATTAAAGTAGTCATAAGTTTAGTATTTGGTCCCATATTCCTTACCCACAGTGATTACATCAAGCTTGTGATTCTATAAACTTGATGAATGCATTTGCAGTTTGTTTTGGTTCACACACACTGGACACACTCACACACTGGACACACACTGGACACACACACACTGGACACACACACACACACACACACACACACACACACTTCGACACACACTGGACACACACGCACACACATTTGACACACACACACACTGGACACTCACACAACCTGGACACACACACACACACACACACACTGGACACACACATACACACTGGACACACACACACACACACACACACACACACACTGGACACACAAACAACATGGACACACACACACACACACACACACACTGTACACACACACGCTGGACACACACACACGGCTGGACACACAAACACATACACTAGGATTAGTTTAGTCAAACGTTTAGTATTTGGTAACATATTCCTTGCCTGTGGTGATTACATCAGTCGTGTGATTCTACAAACTTGTTGAATGCATTTGCAGTTTGTCTTGGTTGTGTTTTGGGTTATGTTTTGCCCAATAGAAACTGAATGGTGAATAATGTCCTGTCATTTTGGAGTCACTTCACTTGTATTGTCAGTAAGAATAGAATATGTTTCTGAACACTTCTACATTCATGTGGACGCTACCATGATTATGAATAATCATGAATGAATCGTGAATGATGATGAATGAGAAAGTTACAGAGGCACAAAGATCATACCCCCTCTGTTATTGGTAATGGTGAGAGGTTAGCATGTTTTGTTGTAGCCTCTGTAACTTTCTCACTCATGATTGTTCATGATTCATTCATTATTTTTATTAATCATGGGATCATCAGGATTCATTCAGTAGTGTTTAGAAACATGTTATCTACTCACTTAGACAGACAATAACTCCAGTCATCATCCACCATTCAGTTACTATCGGGGAAAACATAACCCAAAACACAACCAAAACAAACTGCAAATGCAACCAACGAGTTTGGAACCAAATACTAAACTTTTGACTACTTTAATACTCTATAAGTGAATTGGTCAGAATACTTATGACTTCTTCAAATGGGGGACTAGATACATAAAGTGCTTTCATTTCTAAATGGTGAAACAGATATGTATGAAAATACCCTCAAATAAAAGGTGACATTATATACTGTCACCTCATATGAAACATTTGATCTCAAATCCAAAATGCTGGATTATAGAGCCAAATTTAAAATGTTATCTTCACTGTCAAAATAGAGATGGTGTGGACTGTATACTCAATACAATCTAAATCTGATACCTCACTGTCTGTCTTTTGACTGATACTGCTTTTTAAACTGGTCTGGTTAGTCTACTCAAATATTTGTACTTTTATATTTTTCTCTCTACAAGCAATACTTTGATAATTTCTAATTTCTAATAATGATACATTAATTTATGAATAGATATGGCAGGTTTCAGGACACTGATATATCTGAATATGTAGAAAAAATATACTGCCACTATTTGGACCACCAAAGAATAGCAGTGTGATTTTAATATGATTTGACTCTTTGCAGGCTGTCAGGCTGTCTAGTCACCGAGGAAGGCTGTGCTTCTCTGGTCTCAGCTCTGAAGTCAAACCCCTCACACCTGAGAGAGCTGGATCTGAGTAACAATGACCTGAAGGATTCAGGAGTGAAGCTGCTCTCTGCTGGACTGGGGAATCCCCACTGTAAACTGGAGACTCTGAGGTCAGTATTCCTGTAGTTGGTCAACAAGTGATAACTGTTCACCAGATCCACATGTGTTTACCAGGCACACATAGTCCACACCATATGTGTTTGGACAGTGAAGCTTACAGTTTTACATTTGGTGCTATGCTCCAGCATTTTGGATTTGAGATAGAATGTTTCATATGAGGTGACAGTATATAATGGCACCTTTTATTTGAGGATATTTTCATACATATCTGTTTTACTGTTTAGAAATGAAAGCACTTTATGTGTCTATTTCTCCCATTTGAAAAAGTCGTAATAATTTGGACATATTCACTTATATTGTATTAAAGTAGTCATAAGTTTAGTATTTGGTCCCATATTCCTTACCTGCAGTGATTACATCAAGCTTGTGATTCTACAAACTTGTTGATTGCATTTGCAGTTTGTCTTGGTTGTGTTTTGGATGATGTTTTTCCCAATAGAAACTGAATGGTGAATAATGTCCTGTCATTTTGGAGTCACTTCACTTGTATTGTCAGTAAGAATATAAGATGTTTCTGAACACTTCTACATTCATGTGGATGCTACCATGATTATGAATAATCATGAATTAATCGTGAATGATGATTAATGAGAAAGTTACAGAGGAACAAGGGTCATACCCCCTCTGTTATTGGTAATGGTGAGAGGTTAGCATGTTTTGTTGTAGCCTCTGTAACTTTCTCACTCATTATTATTCATGATTCATTCATGATTTTTATTAATCATGTCATCATCAGGATTCATTTAGTAGTGTTTAGAAACATATAATCTACTCACTTAGACAGAAAATTACTCCAGTCATCATCCACCATTCAGTTACTATCGGGCAAAACATAACCCAAAACAATCTGCAAATGCAACCAACGAGTTTACAACCAAATACTAAACTTTTGACTACTTTAATACACTGTAAGTGAATTGGTCAGAATACTTATGACTTCTTCAAATGGGGGGACTAGATACATTAAGTGCTTTCATTTCTAAACGAGGCGGCAGGTAGCTTAGTGGGTAAGAGCGTTGTGCCAGTAACCGAAAGGTCGCTGGTTCTAATCCCAGAGCCGACTAGGTGAAAAAATTATGTCGATATGCCCTTGAGCAAGGCACTTAACCCTAATTGCTCCTGTAAGTCGCTCTGGATAAGAGCGTCTGCTAAATGTAAATGTAAAATATCCTCAAATAAAAGGTGACTTTATATACTGTCACCTCATATGAAACATTTGATCTCAAATTCAAAATGTTGGAGTAAAGAGCCACATTTAAAATGTTATCTTTGTCAAAATAGATATGGTGTGGACTGTATAATCAATACAATCTAAATCTGATACCTCACTGTCTGTCTTTTGACTCATACTGCTTTTTAAACTGCTCTGGTCAGTCTACTCAAATATTTGTAATATGCATTTTTCTCTCTACAAGCAATACTTCGATCATTTGTAATTTCTAATAATGATACATTAATTTATGAATAGATATGGCAGGTTTCAGGACACTGATATATCTGAATATGTAGAAAAAATATACTGCCACTATTTTGACCACCAAAGAATAGCAGTGTGGTTTTAATATGATTTGACTCTTTGCAGGCTGTCAGGCTGTCTAGTCACAGAGGAAGGCTGTGTTGCTCTGGTCTCAGCTCTGAGTTCAAACCCCTCACACCTGAGAGAGCTGGACCTGAGCTACAATCACCCAGGAGACTCAGGAGTCAGACTGCTCTCTGCTGGACTGGAGGATCCACACTGCAGACTGGAGAAACTCAAGTATGTAGAGGGTTTATGTCAATGTTCATATCAGACATGTTGGAGTTATCAGGCTAGTTAAGACAAACATTCTGACCACCACTTGGACTAAGTTATATAAAGACTGTGTGTGTGTGTGTGTGTGTGTCCAGTGTGTGTGTGTGTGTGTGTGTGTGCCAGTGTGTGTGTGTGTCCAGTGTGTGTGTGTGTCCAGTGTGTGTGTGTGTCCAGTGTGTGTGCGTGTGTCCGATGTGTGTGTGTTTGTCCAGTGTGTGTGTGTGTGTGTGTGTGTGTGTGTGTGTGTGTGTTTGTGTATCAGTACACACAGGGGACACACACACACACACTGGACACACATACACACTGGACACACACACACACATACACACACACACTGTAAACACACACACTGGACACATACACACAAAGGACACACACACACACAAAGGACACACACACACACACACTGGACAAACACACACACTGGACACACACGCACTCACACTGGACACACACACACTAGCACAACAAAACACACACACTGGACACCAAAATGGCACACACACACACTGGACAAACAACACACACACACACACACACACACACACTGGTCACACACACACACACACTGGACACACACGCACACACACACTGGACACACACACACACACTGGACAAACACACACACACCGGACACACACACACACACACACTGGACACACACACACACACTGGACACACACACACAAATGTATATACTGACTGTTTGTGTGTGTGTGTGTGTGTGTGTGTGTGTGTGTGTGTGTGTGTGTGTGTGTGTGTGTGTGTGTGTGTGTGTGTGTGTGTGTGTGTGTGTGTGTGTGTGTGTGTGTGTGTGTTTGTAGGTGTATCCCTCAATGACTGTCTGTTCTTCTGCTTACCGCTACAGTGTGGAACATGGTGGAGAGAACACAATGAAACCTGGACTTAGAAAATGTGAGTGTTGACTGCTGTGAAGAATATGACTAAGAATAAGTCTTAAATCAAGTGAAGTCAAAGTCAAAGACAACCATCATTACTTACTTGGTCATATTAAATATCAGCTGTAGTTCTACAGAAGCACAAATCAGGGACACCAAAGTTTACAAAGAGTTGCTTTGACAATGTGTGTGTCTGTGTGTGTGTGTGGCGTGTTTGTGTTACTTTAGAAATGTGTGTGTGTGTTCATTCATGCATGCATGAAAGTGTGTGTGTGTGTGTGTATGTTCAGGGTGTATGTGTGTTCAGGATGTGTGTGTGTGTGTGTATGTAATTAATGTCTGTGTGTGTGTGTGTGGCGTGTTCGTGTTACGTTAGAAATGTGTGTGTGTGTGTGTCCAGTGTGTGTGTGTTTTCAGGATCTGTGTGTGTGTGTGTGTGTGTGTAATTAATGGGAATAAGTGTGTTTTATATTACCATACAGTATAACATATGATCACTGAACAAATCTCAAGTTACCTTAACTTCTCCTTTTGATACCTAGAAACATCTACATTAAATGAATTAGTGAAAAGTGAGTTAACGTTCTAATGTGAATGATGATGATTTCTAATATTGTGTCTGGTTTCATCCATCAGATGTCTGTGATCTCACACTGGACCTAAACACAGTAAACAGATTCCTCTCTCTGTCTGAGGAGAACAGAAAGGTGACATGGAGAAGAGAGGAGCAGCCGTATCCTGGTCACTTAGAGAGATTTGAGTTCTGGCCACAGGTGCTGTGTAGAGAGGGTCTGACTGGGCGCTGTTACTGGGAGGTAGAGTGGAGTGGGAAAGGGGCTGATATAGGAGTGGCATATAAAGGAATCAGCAGGAGAGGAGTGAGTTATGACTTTAGGATTGGATGTAATGACAAGTCCTGGAGTCTGTTCTGCTCTGACAACAGTTACTCTGCCTGTCACAATAAGAAGTCCACTCCCATAGATGTCCCCTCCTCCAGCCCCCACAGAGTAGGAGTGTATCTTGACTGGCCAGCCGGCACTCTGTCCTTCTACAGAGTCTCCTCTGACACACTGACCCACCTGAACACATTCCACTCCACATTCTCTGAGCCCCTCTATCCAGGGTTTAGGGTTCATGATGTTGACTCCTCAGTGTCCCTGTAAATAATAACCATGGTAACACTGACACACACACACTGGACACACACACACACACTAGACACACACACACACACACACACACACATACACTGGACACACACACACACACACACATACACTGGACACACACACACACACTGACACACTGGACACACACACACACTGGACACTCACACACACACTGGACACACACACACACATACTGAACACACACACATACAGGACACACAAACACACTTGATACACACACACTGTACACACACACACACACACACACACTGAACAAACACACTGAACACACACACACACACACACACCACCGGACAAACAAACACTGGACACACACACACACACACACACACACACACACACACACACACACAGGACACACATACATTGATCACACACACTGGACAAACACACCCACACACTGGACACTGTACACACATACACACACTAGACACACACACACACACACACGCACACACACTGACACACACACACACTGGACACATACACACACTGAACAAACACACTGGACAAACATACCCACACACTGGACACTGGAGACACACACACTCTGGACACACACTGGACACACACACTGGACACACACACACTGGACACACACACACTGGACACACACACACTGGACACACACACACACACAGAGGACACACACACACTGGAAACACACACACACACACACTGGACAAACACACACACACACACACACTGGACACACACACACACTGGACACACACACACACTGAACAAACACACTGGACAAACACACCCACACACTGGACACTGGAGACACACACACTCTGGACACACACTGGACACACACACTGGACACACACACACTGGACACACACACACTGAACACACACACACTGGACACACACACACACAGGACACACACACACTGGAAACACACACACACACACTGGACACACACACACACACACACACTGGACACACACACACACTGGACACACACACACACTGGACACACACTGGACACACACACTCACACACACTGGACACACACACACACAGGAAACACACACAGGACACACACACACACTGGACACACACACACACACACCTGACACACACACACAGGACACACACACACACTGGACACACACACACACACACACTCACACACACTGGACACACACACACACAGGACACACACACACACTGGACACACACACACACACCCACACACACACTGGACACACACAAACACACACACACACACTGGACACACACACATACGCTGGACACACACAAACACACACACACACTCACACTGGACCCACACACAAACACACTGGACACACACACACTGGACACACACAAACACACACACACACAGGACACACACACACACACACACACACTGGACACACACACACCTGACACACACACACACAGGACACACACACACACACACACTCACACACACTGGACACATACACACACTGGACACACACACTCACACACACTGGACACACACACAGACACTGGACACACACATACACACTTACACACACACTCAAACACACTGGACACACACACACACACTGGACACACACACACTGGACACACACAAACACACACACACACAGTGGACGCACAAACTGGACACACACACATACGCTGGACACACACACACTGGACACACACACACATACACACAGGACACACGCACCTGACACACACACACACACACAGGACACACACGCTGGACACACACACACACACTGGACACACACACACACTGGACACACACACACACACACTGGACACACACACACATACACACTGGACACACACACCTGACACACACACTGGACACACACACACACACACTGGACACACACACACACACACACACACTGGACACATACACACTGGACACACACACACTGGACACACACACACTGGACACACACACACACACACTGGACACACACTGGATACACAAACACAATGGACACACACACACTGATCACACACACACACTGAACACACACACACTGAACACACATACACACACACACACACTGGACTAACACACACTAAACATACACGCTGGATACACACACACACTGAACACACACACCCTGAACACACACACACACTGGACACACACACATACGCTGGACACACACACACACACACACACACACTCACACTGGACCCACACACATACACACTGGACACACACACACTGGACACACACAAACACACACACACACAGGACACACACACACACACACACACACACACTGGACACACACACACCTGACACACACACACACACAGGACACACACACACACACACTCACACACACTGGACACACACACACACTGGACACACTCACACATACACACTTACACACACACTCAAACACACTGGACACACACACACACACTGGACACACACACACTGGACTCACACAAACACACACACACAGTGGACGCACACACTGGACACACACACATACGCTGGACACACACACACTGGACACACACACACACACACTCACACTGGAAACACACACACATACACACAGGACACACACACCTGACACACACACACACACAGGACACACACACTGGACACACACACACACACTGGACACACACACACACTGGACACACACACACACACACACACACACACTGGACACACACACACATACACACTGGACACACACACCTGACACACACACTGGACACACACACACACACACTGGACACACACACACACACACACACACTGGACACACACACACTGGACACACACACACACACTGGACACACACTGGATACACAAACACAATGGACACACACACACTGATCACACACACACACTGAACACACACACACTGAACACACATACACACACACACACACACTGGACACACACACACTAAACATACACGCTGGATACACACACACACTGAACACACACACCCTGAACACACACACACACACTGGACACACACACACACACACTGAACACACACACACACATACACACTGGACACATACACACTGGACACACACACAAACTGGACACACACACACTGAACACACACACACACACACACTGGACACACACACACTGGACACACACACACATACACACACACTGGATTCACACACACACACACACAATCTGGATACACACATCCATACACTTTGGACACACACACACTGAACACACACACACTGGACAAACACACACAGGACTCTCACACACACACACACACTGGACAGACACACACTGGACACACACACACTGGAAACACACACACTCACACACTGGAAACACACACACACACTGGACACACACACATTGAACACACACACACACACACACAGGACACACACACACACACACACACACTGGACAAACACACACTGGACACACACACACACACACACACACACACACACACACACATACATACATTGGACACACACACACACACTGGACACACACACTGAACACAACCAGCCCTGCCATTTCTACCTGTCCTGATCTAGTGTTTCACCCCTGCCCTCCTCACACCGTCTCACTGTCCATGTCTGCTTTTAGCTCCCACCTCTACTTCACTGTGTTATAATGGACCTTATGCTTGTTATGTCACCTCTGTAACCAGTTATCAAACATACTGACTTTTCTGACCCTATCCCATGGCCCTACTTTCTACAACTGAACATTTCAATTCCTCTATGAGTTTTGTTTAGTGTCCATTTACTTATTTATGTATTTGTTGTATATTGGGGTTGTGCTGCAGAGCATCATGGGGGTTTGTATGTATTGAGGTGATCACGTTCCAGATAAATGGTTGAACTGATTCCTGTCTCCTGTCTCATCATTATTGAATTGTTATACAGACGTGGTTATGAAACCCACAAGACATAACAAAAGATTGGCGATGAGTAAGTCTGAATCTACAGGAACTATTCTGTCTGGAAGAAGTGGGTTTTTACAACTGCTTAAAACTGTTATTTTCTGTGGTACAGTCTAGGCTAATGTTAGCACAGTGTATTGCTAGCAGAGGCAAGTGCATAGTCTAGCTAGCTAAGAAAGAGAGTTAACATCGTCATGGACGGCAGAAAAGGACTGGAGACGGACGTCGGAGCGGGAAAACAAAATGATTAAAAGGGAGGAACATACAGTGATTAAAGGAAAGTACATTTATTCAACTGTGAAGATTAACTTTGGGGGAAAAAATTGCTAAATTAGCGAACTTAGGAGGAAACGTCAGTGAGTGAAGTGAATGAAGATCACGTGACTGAGGAAAATATTGCTTTTGTTGGTGAAACCATAATTAGGAGAGGGAGTACAAAACCATCGACGCTAGACAGAGAGGAATTTGCTTAAGCAAAAGGCAGTTTATTAAAACAGAGATAGCTGGTACTGCTCAAGCTACATGCATGGGATCCTGCTAATTAACATGCATGGACCTAATCATATGCCACGCTAATAGTGTCAGCTGAGAAGGATGGATAAACAGAGTTTACAGCATTACTTATACAATGTAACATAAAGGAAGGGGTCCTTCTTCTAGTCCCTTGATTGGTTCCCGAGGCGTAGGAGGCGGGTCTGCTCTGTCCAGAGCAGATGTCCCATTGGTGCACGGCAGAGTCCTCTGCCCTTGGCACCCGACCAGTAGAAGGAAGTGGAGTTTGAGTGTGCGTCCACAGTGAAATGTCTGTGTGTGTCAAAGAACTCGTGAGGTATGAGAATGAGTGTGCGTCCACAGTGAGAGGTGTGTGTGTGTGTGTGTGTGTGTGTGTGTGTGTCTCAAGGGAAACTCGTGGGGAGCAACAAGTGATTGTGGCCTGTGGCGTGGGTGTTGTCCTTGGCCATCTGGTGACAAGATATGGTCCTCTGTCCATTGTTCTTGCATAGGAACAGCATTTATTGAAAACAGTCTCCTGACCCTAATATGTCTTGCACAACATCTTACACAACATGTATTCAGATCAATGTATAACAGTTTATATTTACTACGACACTTTGGTTGAGGACAATACTGAAGTGAGTGACAATCAGGAGCTTATTGAGAAACAAAAAATTATTGGAATTGATGGAAACATTGGACAGTTTGATGAAAGTATTGAGCAGTGGAGCTCATATACAGAACGGTTTGAATATTTTGTTCTTGTAAATGACATGGATGAGGACAAAATTGTGCCTACATGTTTTAGTGTAATGGGGCCAAAGACATTTAATTTACTAGGCAGCCTGCTACAGCCAGACAGAACAGGTAATAAGACGTATGGGGATATTGTGGAGATACTTAAAGGACATTTTTCACCAGAACCACTAGTTAATGCTGAAAGGTTCAGGTTCCACAGGAGACATCAGGAAGAGGGAGAATCAGTAACAATGTTTGCTGCTGCATTAAAGAAACTATCAGAACACTGAGTTTAATGCTGTTCTAAATGACATCATTAGTGACAGACTAGTATGTGGGCTACGGAGTGAAGCTACACAAAAGAGACTGTTGACTGAAAGTCATCTGACCTTGGCAAAGGACATTGAAATCAGTGTGTCCATGGAACTAGCTGCTAAAGAGGCTCACCAGTTGAGTTCATCAGGAACTTAGTGGGTTCATCTAACAATCCTAATTATCAGCTGATACATTTTAATCTCATACACAGGGTATACCTTACACCTAGAAAACATAATTTAATGAAAATCATAACCTCTCTGTGTGATCTATGTAATCAAGGTGCCTTGGACTCCTTTAATCATATGTACTGGGAGTGACCAGGGGACATTGTTTTGGAAAGTGATACCCTCTGTCTTATCTGCTGTAGTGGATATCATCATACTTTGTTCCCCAAAACTGTTATCACGTAATGATACTTCACCACTATCATTACAGAAAAGACATTTAATGTTGTCAGGTTTGACAGCAGCTAAAGTCAACCACCACGCCTCATTTTACATTTACATTTTAGTCATTTAGCCTCATTGGATCAGCACTTTTATAGATACAGTTGAAGTCGGAAGTTTACATACACCTTAGCCAAATACATTTAAACTCAGTTTATCACAATTCCTGACATTTAATCCTAGTAGAAATTCCCCGTCTTAGGTCAGTTAGGATCACCACTTTATTTTAAGAATGTGAAATGTCAGAATAATAGTAGAGAGAATGATTTATTTCAGCTTTTATTTCTTTCATCGCATTCCCAGTGGGTCAGAAGTTTACATTCACTCAATTAGTATTTGGTAGCATTGCCTTTAAATTGTTTAACTTGGGTGAAATGTTTTGGGTAGCCTTCCACAAGCTTCCCACAATAAGTTGGGTGAATTTTGGCCCATTCCTCCTGACAGAGCTGGTGTAACTGAGTCAGGTTTGTAGGCCTCCTTGCTCGCACACGCTTTTTCAGTTCTGCCCACACATTTTCTATAGGATTGAGGTCAGGGCTTTGTGATGGCCACTCCAATACCTTGACTTTGTTGTCCTTAAGCCATTTTGCCACAACTTTGGAAGTATGCTTGGGGTCATTGTCCATTTGGAAGACCCATTTGCGACCAAGCTTTAACTTCCTGACTGATGTCTTGAGATGTTGCTTCAATATATCCACATAATTTGGTCATTATGGCCAAACAGTTCTATTTTGTTTCATCAGACTAGAGGACATTTCTCCAAAAAGTACGATCTTTGTCCCCATGTGCAGTTGCAAACCGTAGTCTGGCTTTTTTATGGAGGTTTTGGAGCAGTGGCTTCTCCTTGCTGAGCGGCCTTTCAGGTTATGTCGATATAGGACTCATTTTACTGTGGATATAGATACTTTTGTGCCTGTTTACTCCAGCATCTTCACAAGGTCCTTTGCTGTTGTTCTGGGATTGATTTGCACTTTTCGCACCAAAGTACGTTCATCTCTAGGAGACAGAACGCGTCTCCTTCCTGAGCAGTATGACGGCTGCGTGGTCCCATGGTGTTTATACTTGCGCACTATTGTTTGTACAGATGAACGTGGTACCTTCAGGCGTTTGTAAATTGCTCCCAAGGATGAACCAGACTTGTGGAGGTCTACAATTATTTTTCTGAGGTCTTGGCTGATTATTTGTTTTGATTTCTCCATGTGTCAAACAAAGAGGCATTGAGTTTGAAGGTAGACCTTGAAATACATCCACAGGGACACCTCCAATTGACTCAAATTATGTCAATTAGCCTATAAGAAGCTTCTAAAGCCATGACATCATTTTCTGGAATTTTCCAAGCTGTTTAAAGGCACAGTCAACTTAGTGTATGTAAACTTCTGACCCACTGGAATTGTGATGCAGTGAATTATAAGTGAAATAATCTGTCTGTAAACAATGACTTGTGTCATAAACAAAGTATATGTCCTAACCGACTTGCCAAAACTATAGTTCATTAATATGAAATGTGTGGAGTGGTTAAAAAATGAGTTTAAATGACTCCAACCTAAGTGTATATAAACTTCTGACTTCAACGGTAGATATAGATTTATATATATATACCATCACCCAACAGGGTTAGGGTTAGGACAACTGTCTATGATTTAGATATAGATGTATATACAGTATTTCACAAAAGTGAGTACACCCCTCACATTTTTGTAAATATTTGAGTATATCTTTTCATGTGACAACACTGAAGAAGTGACACTTTGCTACAATGTAAAGTAGTGAGTATACAGCTTGTATACCAGTGTACATTTGCTGTCCCCTCAAAATAACTCAACACACAGCCATTCATGTCTAAAATGCTGGCAACAAAAGTGAGTACCCCCTAAGTGAAAATGTCCAAATTGGGCCCAATTAGCCATTTTCCCTCCCTGGTGTCATGTGACTCGTTAGTGTTACAAGGTCTCATGTGTGAATGGGGAGCAGGTGTGTTAAATTTGGTGTCATCGCTCTCACACTCCCTCATACTGGTCACTGGAAGTTCAACATGGCACCTCATGGCAAAGAACTCTGAGGATCTGAAAAAAAGAATTGTTCCTCTACATAAAGATGGCCTGGGCTATAAGAAGATTGCCAAGACCCTGAAACTGAGCTGCAGCACGGTGGCCAAGACCATACAGCGGTTTAACAGGACAGGTTCCACTCAGAACAGGCCTCGCCATGGTCGACCAAAGAAGTTGAGTGCACGTGCTCAGCGTCATATCCAGAGGTTGTCTTTGGGAAATAGACGTATGAGTGCTGCCAGCATTGCTGCAGAGGTTGAAGGGGTCGGGGGTCAGCCTGTCAGTGCTCAGACCATACACCGCACACTGCATCAAATTGGTCTGCATGGCTGTTGTCCCGAAGGAAGCCTCTTCTAAAGATGATGCACAAGAAAGCCCGCAAACTGTTTGCTGAAGACAAGCAGACTAAGGACATGGATTACTGGAACAATGACCTGTGGTCTGATGAGACCAAGATAAACGTATTTGGTTCAGATGGTGTCAAGCGTGTGTGGCGGCAACCAGGTGAGGAGTACAAAGACAAGTGTGTCTTGCCTACAGTCAAGCTTGGTGGTGGGAGTGTCATGGTCTGGGGCTGCATGAGTGCTGCCGGCACTGGGGAGCTACAGTTTATTGAGGGAACCATGAATGCCAACATGTACTGTAACATACTGAAGCAGAGCATGATCCCTCCCCTTCGGAGACTGGGCCGCAGGGCAGTATTCCAACATGATAACGACCCCAAACACACCTCCAAGATGACCAGTGCCTTGCTAAAGAAGCTGAGGGTAAAGGTGATTGACTGGCCAAGCATGTCTCCAGACCTAAACCCTATTGAGCATCTGTGGGGCATCCTCAAACGGAAGGTGGAGGAGTGCAAGGTCTCTAACATCCACCAGCTCCGTGATGTCGTCATGGAGGAGTGGAAGAGGACTCCAGTGGCAACCTGTGAAGCTGGTGAACTCCATGCCCAAGAGGGTTAATGCAGTGCTGGAAAATGATGGTGGCCACACAAAATATTGACACTTTGGGCCCAATTTGGACATTTTCACTTAGGGGTGTACTCACTTTTGTTGCCAGCGATTTAGACATTAATGGCTGTGTGTTGTGTTATTTTGAGGGGACAGCAAATGTACACTTGTCACGCTCTGGCTCCGGGACTCTGTATGTTGAGCCAGGGTGTGTTCGTTTCTTTGGTTTCTGTTTCTTGGTTGGGTTGTTCTAGGTTGTTGTATTTCTTTGTTTGAGTGACTCCCAATCAGAGGTAACGAGTGTCAGCTGTTGGCTCGTTGTCTCTGATTGGGAGCCATATTTAAACTGTCGGTTTTCACCTTGTGTTTGTGGGTTTTTGTTCCTGTACAGTCATTGTCACTGTGGACTTCACGAATCGTTATTTGTTTTGTTGTTTCGTGTTTCGCTTTAATTAAATAAAGCATCATGTTCGCTCAACACGCTGCGTATTGGTCTACTCCTTTTGAAGACGATCGTGACAGAAAAACCCACCGTAAAAGGACCAAGCAGCGTGTCCAGGAGCAGGCAGACTGGACAAGAGAGGAGCAGCGGCGTCAGCAGTGCCATCGTCGGAAGGACGAGAGGCACCCCCAAGAATTTTTTAGGGGGGCACACGGCATGGGCGACTGGGCAGCAGGAGGCTGCCACAGGGCGTATTGGGCGATTAGGTGAGGAGGCCACCAGGTTAAGGGAGCTACTGGCGAAGAGGGAGCAGGAGTTAATGTTGCAGAGGATGGAGCTATTAGAGGCGATTAGGGAAAGGGTGAGAAATGAGGCACGGCGAGAGGAACTCGGTAGGCAGCTGAGGGAGCGGAAGGTTATGATGAAACCCAGTCCCGCTCCTCACACCAAGCAAGTGGTGTGCGTCACCAGTCCAGTCCGGCCCGTTCCTGCTTCCCGCACTAAGTGTACGGTGCACGTCGCCAGCCCGGCCCGGCTCGTTCCTGCTTCCCACACTAAGTGTACGGTGCGCATCGCCAGCCCAGCCCGGCCTGTTCCTGCCTCTCGCATCAAGCCTACGGTGTGCGTCGCCAGCCCTGCCCGGCCTGTTCCTGCTCCTCGCACTAAGCCGACGGTGTGCGTCGCCAGCCCAGCCCGGCCTGTCCCTGCTCCACGCACCAAGCCTACGGGGTGCGTCGTCAGCCCAGCCCGGCCTGTTCCTGCTCCACGCACCAAACCTACGGTGTGCGTCGCCAGCCCAGCCCGGCCTGTCCCTGCTCCACGCACCAAGCCTACGGGGTGTGTACAGTGTGTGTGTTTGTCCAGTGTGTGTGTGTGTGTGCGCGTCCTTTGTGTGTGTTTGTGTGTCCTTGTGTGTATGTGTCCAGTGTGTGTGTGTGTGTGTGTGTGTGTCCACTGGACACTCACACACACACACAAACTGCACACACACACACACACACACACACAGTCTTTATATAACTTAGTCCAAGTGGTGGTCAGAATGTTTGTTTTAACTAGCCTGATAACTCCAACATGTCTGATATGAACATTGACATAAACCCTCTACATACTTGAGTTTCTCCAGTCTGCAGTGTGGATCCTCCAGTCCAGCAGAGAGCAGTCTGACTCCTGAGTCTCCTGGGTGATTGTAGCTCAGGTCCAGCTCTCTCAGGTGTGAGGGGTTTGACTTCAGAGCTGAGACCAGAGAAGCACAGCCTTCCTCTGTGACTAGACAGTGTGACAGCCTGCAAAGAGTCAAATCATATTAAAACCACACTGCTATCCTTTGGTGGTGAAAATAATAGCAGTATATTTTTTCAACATTTTCATTTATACCAGTGTCCTGAAACCTGCCATATCTATTCATAAATTAATGTATCATTATTAGAAATGACAAATTATCAAAGTATTGCTTGTAGATAGAAACATGTATAGTCCAAATATTTGAGTAGACTGACCAGAGCAGTTTAAAAAGCAGTATCAGTAAAAAGACAGACAGTGAGGTATCAGATTTAGATTGTATGAGTATACAGTCCACACCATATCTATTTTGACAGAGAAGCTAACATTTTAAATCAAAGCACTTTATGTATCTAGTCCCCCATTTGAAGAAATCATAAGTATTCTGACCAATTCACTTATAGTGTATAAAAGTAGTCAAAAGTTTAGTATTTGGTTGTAAACTCGTTGGTTACATTTGCAGTTTGTTTTGGTTTTGTTTTGGGTTATGTTTTGCCCAATAGTAACTGAATGGTGGATGATGACTGGATTAATTCTGTCTAAGTGAGTAGATAACATGTTTCTAAACACTACTAAATGAATCCTGATGATGACATGATTAATAAAAATCATGAATGAATCATGAACAATTATGAATGAAAAAGTTACAGAGGCTACAACAAAACATGCTAACCTCTCACCATTACCAATAACAGAGGGGGTATGATCCTTGTTCCTCTGTAACTTTCTCATTCATCATCATTCACGATTCATTCATGATTATTCATAATCATAGTAGCATCCACATGAATGTAGAAGTGTTCAGAAACATATTCTATTCTTACTGACAATACAAGTGAAGTGACTCCAACATGACAGGACATTATTCACCATTCATTTTCTATTGGGAAAAACATAATCCAAAACACAACCAAGACAAACTGCAAATGTATTCAACAAGTTTGTACAATCACAAGCTTGATGTAATCATTGCAGGTAAGGAATATGGGACCAAATACTAAACTTTTGACTAAATGAATTTGTCCAAATAAATAAGACTTCTTCAAATGGGAGAACTAGATACGTAAAGTGCTTTCGTATCTAAACAGTAAAACAAATATGTATGAAAAACGTCAAATAAACGGTGACATTATATACTGTCATCTCATATGAAACATTCTATCTCAAATCCAAAATGCTGGAGCATAGCACCAAATGTAAAACTGTAAGCTTCATTGTCCAAACACATATGGTGTGGACTATGTGTGCCTGGTAAACACATGTGGATCTGGTGAACAGTTATCAGTTGTTGACCAACTACAGGAATACTGACCTCAGAGTCTCCAGTTTACAGTGGGGATTCCCCAGTGCAGCAGAGAGCAGCTTCACTCCTGAATCCTTCAGGTCATTGTTACTCAGATCCAGCTCTCTCAGGTGTGAGGGGTTTGACTTCAGAGCTGAGACCAGAGAAGCACAGCCTTCCTCTGTGACTAGACAGCCTGACAGCCTGCAAAGAGTCAAATCATATTAAAACCACACTGCTATTCTTTGGTGGTGAAAATATTGGCAGTATATATTATCTACATATTAAGATATATCAGTGACCTGAAACCTGCCATATCTGTTCATAATTGAATGTATCATTATTAGAAATGACAAATTATCAAAGTATTGCTTGTAGAGAGAAATATGCATATTACAAATATTTGAGTAGACTGACCAGACCAGTTTAAAAAGCAGTATCAGTCAAAAGACAGACAGTGAGGTATCAGATTTAGATTGTATTGAGTATACAGTCCACACCATATCTATTTTGACAGTGAATTTAACATTTTAAATGTGGCTCTGTACTCCAGCATTTTGGATTTGAGATCAAATGTTTCATATGAGGTGACAGTATATAATGTCACCTTTTATTTGAGGGGTATTTTAATACATATCTGTTTCAGCGTTTAGAAATGAAAGCACGTTATGTATCTAGTCCCCTATTTGAAGAAGTCATAAGTATTCTGATCAATTCACTTATAGTGTATTAAAGTAGTCAAAAGTTGAGTATTTGGTCCCAAACTCGTTGGTTGCATTTGCAGTTTGTTTTGGTTGTGTTTTGGGTTATGTTTTGTCCAATAGTAACTGAATGGTGGATGATGACTGGAGTAATTTTCTGTCTAAGTGAGTAGATAACATGTTTCTAAACATTACTAAATTAATCCTGATGATGCCATGATTTAGAAAAATCATGATTGAATCATGAATAATAATGAGTGAGAGATTTAAAGAGGCTACAACAAAACATGCTAACCTCTCATCATTACCAATAACAGAGGGGGTATGATCCTTGTTCCTCTGTAACTTTCTCATTCATCATCATTCACGATTCATTAATGATTATTCATAATCATAGTAGCATCCACATGAATGTAGAAGTGTTCAGAAACATCTTCTATTCTTACTGACAATACAAGTGAAGTGACTCCAAAATGACAGGACATTATTCACCATTCAGTTTCTATTGGGAAAAACATCATCCAAAACACAACCAAGACAAACTGCAAATGCATTCAACAAGTTTGTAGAATCACAGGATTGATGTAATCACTGTGGGTAAGGAATATGGGACCAAATACTAAACTTATGACTACTTTAATACAATATAAGTGAATATGTCCAAATTATTAAGACTTTTTCAAATGGGAGAACTAGATACATAAAGTGATTTCATTTCTAAACAGTAACACAGATATGTATGAAATATCCTCAAATAAAAGGTGACATTCTGTTCTGTTGCCTAATATGAAACATTATATCTCAAATCCAAAATGCTGGAGCATAGCACCAAATGGAAAACTGTAAGCGTCACTGTCCAAACACATATGGTGTGGACTATGTGTGCCTGGTAAACACATGTGGATCTGGTGAACAGTTATCACTTGTTGACCAACTACAGGAATACTGACCTCAGAGTCTCCAGTTTACAGTGGGGATTCCCCAGTCCAGCAGAGAGCAGCTTCACTCCTGAATCCTTCAGGTCATTGTTACTCAGATCCAGCTCTCTCAGGTGTGAGGGGTTTGACTTCAGAGCTGAGACCAGAGAAGCACAGCCTTCCTCTGTGACTCCACAGCCTGACAGCCTGACAGAGAGATCATCATGATTTCACAAACACACTGTTAATTTAACACCAGTAGTGTAGAAGGACAATGGCAGATGCATTTGGTTTATTCTCTCAAACAACATATAGATTCATATTCTGTATCCTAGAATTGTATGGTCATATTGTTATACTAATGTGAACACCAATGCATTGATTCAGTAAGTTTTTTAATATAATATAATATATTATATACATATTATAATATATATATTTGTCTAAACTGAATATTTCTTCCTGATGATTAGTACTTAAATGTCATTTTATGTACTCACAGAGCAGCTCTGGAGGCTTTGACCACTGGCAGCAGCCTCAGAAGACCTTTCTCTGATCTCGAGTATTTCTTCAGGTCAAACACATCCAGCTCCTTTTCTGAAGTCAGCAGCACAAAGACCAGAGCTGACCACTGTGCAGGTGACAGTTTGGCTTCTGAGAGACTTCCTGAGCTCAGGTAGCTTTGGATCTCCTCCACTAGAGAATGGTCATTCAGTTCATTCAGACAGTGGAACAGATTGATGCACCTCTCTGGAGAGGGATTCTCCCTGATCTTCTCCTTGATGTACTTGACTGTTTCTTCATAGCTCTGTGAGCTGCTTCTTGTCTTTGTCAGTAGACCTCGTAAGTGCTTCTGATTGGACTCCAGTGAGAGGCCCAGAAGGAAGCGGAGGAAAAGATCCAGGTTTCCTGTCTCACTTTGTAAGGCTTTATCCACAGAACTCTTGTAGAAAGTAACTTCAGGCTTGTCTCTGAACAGCGCAAAAAAGTTCCTGGTTGATTGAGGTTTTGCCATTAGATTCTCATTGTTGTTGATGAATGAGAGGAACACATATACAGCAGCCAGAAACTCCTGAATGCTCAGATGCACGAAGCAGTACACCTTGTCCTGGTACAGCACACATTCTTCTTTAAAGAGCTGTGTGCACAATCCTGAGTACACAGAGGCTTCATTGACATCAATGCCAGCCTCTTTCAGGTCTTCTTCATAGAAAATCAGATTGCCATTCACAAGCTGTTGAAAAGCCAGTTTTCCCAGTGACAGAATGCTCTCTTTATTCCAGTGTGGACCTGTCTCTTCTTTCCCAAGATACTTTTCATTCTTCTGTTTGGTATGAAACTCCACAAGGTGTGTGTACATCTCAGTCAGAGTCTTGGGCATCTCTTCTCTCTTATGTTTCAGCAGGTGTTCAAGGACTGTTGCAGAAATCCAACAGAAGACTGGAATGTGGCACATGATGTGGAGGCTCCTTGATGTCTTTATGTGTGAGATGATTCTGCTGGCCAGGTCCTGATCACTGAATCTCTTCCTGAAATATTCATCCTTCTGTGGGTCATTGAACCCTCGTACCTCTGTCGCCTGGTCAACACACACTGAAGGGATCTTATTGGCTGATGCAGGTCGGGTAGTTATCCAGAGGAGAGCAGAGGGAAGCAGATTTCCCTTGATGAGATTTGTCAGCAGAACATCCACTGAGGTTGACTTTGTGACGTCACAACAGATCTTGTTCTTCTGGAAGTCTAAGGGCAGTCGGCACTCATCCAGACCATCAAAGATGAACAGAACTTTGTACTTGTCGTAGATGGAGATTCTTGATTCTTTGATTTCCTTTGAGAAGTGATTGAGAAGTTCAATGAAAGTGTGTTTTTCCCCTTTCATCAAATTCAGCTCCCGAAAAGGGAATGAAAATACAAATTGGACATCCTGATTTGCTTTTCCTTCAGCCCAGTCCAGAATGAACTTCTGCACAGAGACTGTTTTTCCAATGCCAGCGACTCCCTTTGTCAGCACAGTTCTGATAAGTTTGTCTTGTCCAGTTAAGGGTTTGAAGATGTCGTTACATTTGACTGCAGTCTCTGGTCTTGCTTGTTTCCTGGTTGTTGTCTCAATCTGTCTCAGCTCATGTTCATTATTGCCCTCTCCTGTTCCACCCTCTGTTATGTAGAGCTCTGTGTAGATCTTATTGAGAAGTGTTGGATTTCCTTGTTTAGCGATCCCCTCAAATACACATTGAAACTTATTCTTTAGATTAGATTTGAGTTCACGTTGGCAAATCACAGCAAGCTCATCTGAATGAAGAAATAACACAGAGGATATTAATATTACGTCTGTTTTAATGCCTACAGTATTGTAAGACTGTCTTATAAAGTTTTAATTATAATCATTTATTCTCTTAACTGACTGTATAAATCTGTAAATGTTTTCATAATGCATTACACACTGGATTGACTGATTATTCCTCTCTCTCTCTCTCTCTCTCTCTCTCTCTCTCTCTCTCTCTCTCTCTCTCTCTCTCTCTCTCTCAACACAACACAACACAACACATACCTGCTGCTACTTGATGAGGTCACTAGGTGTTGTGTTAAGGCTGCTACAATATCATTGAGCTACTTTAGCTGTACTTTAGCTACAGCTTTTAAATGTTATAAAAGAGTATTCAACATGAGGCAGACAGCTCTTACTTTTCTCCAGTGTGTCAGCAAGCTCCTTCTGGTTCATTTTCCTCAGGACGTGCAGTGTGATCTTCAGAGCCCCCTCTCTGGCACTGCTCTCCTGCTTCTCATCTTCAGCATCCACCACTTCCTTATCCTGCTTCTGACTCTCAAAGCCTTCTGGGAGTTCTGGACTAAGAATCCTCTTGAACATCTTCAGCTCGTTCTTCACAAATGTCATAATATTCTCTTCAAGCAACTGAAATAAATCAAGTAAATAAGTTAAGCAAGAGACTAAATGCTTTCTCATTAACACATTAATGAATGATTGACAGATCAACTTTACTTGAGGTAAACAAAAACAAATATACATAACAGGACCACATACACTGAATATGGAGTCCAGGTCTGTTTGATGACTCTGGGAAGACTGACTACTGAGAATCTCTGACTCTGATCTCTCCTGTTGATTTCTGTGGACAAAACCATGAGATTACATCTCCTCATCCAGGGAGTACACACACACACACACACACACACACACACACACACACACACACACACACACACACACACACACACACACACACACTCACACACACACTCACACACACACTCACACACACACTGAACACACACACACACACACACACACACACACACACACACACACACACACACACACACACACACACACACACACACACACACACACACAGGGAGGGAATGTTGTTTTTGTTTAATATTGTTTCAGGACTATGAAAATGGAAAAAAGGATTAGCCTATTGATTATGAAAACAACAAAAATAAATGGGAAAATGGGAGAGGAGAAATGACTAGAGACAGTGTTGTTTAACTCACTGACCATGACCCATGAGTTCTTCTTACCTTTGTTCAGTAGAAAAGTCTCCCTCTCTGAAGTATATAGGACGATGCATAGACCAGTCACTCTTCATGGACACACAGCTGGGTACAGGGGAGGCTGGTCTCTCCTGCTTGATTGGGCTTCAATACAACAGAGACAAACATTACCTCATCTACTCTGAGCTCAGATGGGGAAACATAACAAGAGTTTCATTCCAAAACGCTATATATCCATTTTCAGAAATGTTGGTAAATTAGCTTTTATAGTTTAAAGAAATTATGAAAGAGATTGGTGTGTTTTTTCACTATCTAATCATGGTATGGGATTGTTCAATGACAGACATGTATTTGTTTAAAATCTATCACTTGATGGATTCATTTCAGAGAGATAAATAATCATGTTTTTTTGCAAAATGCTATATATCTGCCTCACTCACAGATAAATAAGTAGTACTGCTAGGTTTTACACAGTAATAATATATATCTGCCTCACTCTCAGAGAAATAAGTAGTACTGCTAGGTTTTACACAGTAATAATATATCTGCCTCACTCAAAGAGAAATAAGTAGTACTGCTAGGTTTTACACAGTAATAATATATCTGCCTCACTCTCAGAGAAATAAGTAATACTACTAGGTTTTACACAGTAATAATACATATCTGCCTCACTCACAGAGAAATAAGTAGTACTACTAGGTTTTACACAGTAATAATATATATCTACCTCACTCTCAGAGAAATAAGTAGTACTGCTAGGTTTTACACAGTAATAATATATATCTGCCTCACTCTCAGAGAAATAAGTAATACAGCTAGGTTTTACACAGTAATAATATATATCTGCCTCACTCTCAGAGAAATAAGTAATACAGCTAGGTTTTACACAGTCAAATGTGACCGACCGGCTCGATTCGATTTTATGTAGCATAGTTTGAAATGTGTTTTTTTTTACATTGGATAAATGTAGAGACTCAGCTAGAAAAAGGTATATCATACACTACAGTTGAGGAACAATGGGAAAGTAATTCTGCTTTTAAAGATGATAAACTTGTAACCTCAATTTTGAGAAAATGACCTTTGAATGTTTTGGTTCACCTACTGGAGAGCTCTTCTTTATCTACAGTGGTGTTACTTTGGCAGATAATGTCACCCATCTAAATAAATAGTATATATATATATATATATATATATATATATATATATATATATATATATATATATATATATATAGTTAACTAAATGTATGGTGCTTTTGGTTTATGTCAGTTTCATTGTTTGTTATGCTATAAATGGTTATTTTATGGTTGTAAGTGGTAAAATGAACTAGAAAATGTCATATTTTGCAATTCTGAGTAATTACTCCTTTAGTAAGGATATACTTTATTCAGTACTACTGCAGTTGCTAAATAATTCCAATAGATGGCAGCATAAGACCATGAATGACATTTCAGAAGGTTAGTTTAGTTTTCTCCCTGCATACACCACCACTCCCCCTCACAGGAAAACTCCTGCACACGCTTTTTACTGTCCCTTTCTACACTGCTAACGCAAGAGGAACGACTGAAAAAGCATTTAACAGATTACTGTGAAATAATATAATGACGATTCATGTTTATTATTAGCTGTTTTTATGCTCATGTTTTGAAATTCTACTTCATTACTATAACGATTATCAATAACCCTGAACATTAATTTAGTCACCTCTGGTTGAGAAAAACGTATTATCCTAGTACATTCATTGTCAGAATCATCAACCAGCAGCGAGCACTCTGCCTTCTAGCACAAGCGAGGGGCATGTTGAGGTACATTTGCTAACCGCGAGGGTTGCACGATCTAATTTATTGGCGGGCTGGAAGACGCACTCTTGTCTTATCTATTCCGAGGTTGTTTAATCGTAATATTAGATATTTAAAAATGCATGTATACTAGGGTTGAGGTTGGAGCATCTGACTAGTGATTATTTACCCGGGGTTTAACACCTGCTATAGTCACTATTTAATTGCTCTTCCAAAAGCATCACAGGCCTAATACGAGATATATAGCTAACTAAAGTAATGCGTGACCATTTCAGAAAATCATGGGACATATAGTATTTGGTTGCATCCTATTTTATGTCAATCATATTGCTGCTTGTAGCCTATAACTGATGTCGCGGTCTTATGCTGCCATCTATTGGAAATATTTAGCTCTTAAAAGTTATTAATTCACGTACAGACATTGGTGAGGCAGCTGAGAAATAAAGTGTATTAGATCAGTCTCAAACCTGCCCCACGCCAATTGCTGGACTTTCACACAGAGGTTACTAGGTCACCCAATTCAAACCACATTTGAAAAATAAAAAAATGTGTCTTATTTATCAAGTGTTCTGTCTTGCAATTATACATATAATAAAATAACAACAAAATTATCAAAACGCAATTTAATACTATAATTGTATTTACTAATATAATATTATTACTAACATAGTTTCTAAAAGTGTTCTAGGCTCCCCTTCCCTACAATTAGGGGTTACGGCTAAAATAGGTTATAAGTAGGGTAAGAGTTTCTGTATAGCACTTTGTGACATCTGCTGGTGTAAAAAGGGCTATATAAATACATTTGATTGATTGTTAGTTTAAGGGTTTTTATGGCAAAAAACTGTATGGGTTTATAGCACTCTTGCGCCTCCCTTTGGCCATCGGTGGGTACTACATAACTCATTCATTACATTTTTACATTTACATTTTACATATTTAGCAGTCGCTCTTATCCAGAGCGACTTACAGTTAGTGAGTGCATACATTTTCATACTGGCCCCCCGTGGAAATGAACCCACAACCCTGCCGTTGCAAGCGCCATGCTCTACCAACTGAGCTATATGACACTTGCTAGGCTCATAATCTGAGGTAGCAACTGCGTCAGATCTACAAATCAATTAGCTAGACAACCCGATTAGACAACAATCACCCCATTATATCCATTTGGTTTGCAATTCAGTGAACCTGCGCAGCATTCGCTCAATTTGATGCCTACGAACGAAGATTTCGATGCATATCAAATTACCCAGCAGCCATTTAGAAACAACAAGTCATCAGAAAAATAGTTATTTCTTAATTAAAAAATGTCTTCTGGCTGTTTAAATCTGCCACATCTTGAAAAAGAGGACAGGGACATGTGTTTTGTTTAGATTGTACACTTTTTTCTTAAAACAAATATGTTTAACCATGACCAGAAAATGTTTAACGTTTGATGGCTTTGCGCCAGACATCACCTCTTAGCCTGTGGCTCACCACAACATATAGTCAGGTGAACAGTGTGCGCGCTCACCAAGTAGCCATAACCTTGTTAACAATAAGTTACCTGAGGTAAACCTACAGGGTTAACGCTCACCAAGTATCCATAACCTTGTAAATAATAAGTTACCTGAGGTAAACCTACAGTAGAACTAATAGTCAAGGTCGTCTGTGTGAAGATAGACTGGTAACATTGTGACACACACGTGACTTCCGTCTCGCTTCCGCATTGTCTCCGTGCTGCTGTGCTGTTTGTTGCTACTTGGCTACCTGCCAAACTATTCACGTTTACTTTTAATAAACGTTTAATCAATCTCTGTGTTCAACAAATTTACCAACTTTTTAGTTTTGTCCTCACTCATCTTTTTTCGTTAAACTTTTTCACCCCGGACGTTTTATCCCGAGACAGAAGAGTCATTTTCCTGTGCGTTTTAGCTGCCAACTTTACTTTATTTTCCTTTTTTCCATCGCAACTTTTTTCCCTTATTCAACTTTTTCACTCCGGACGCTTTATCTGGACATGGTTCGTCAACATCTTCAACAGCCGAAGCTAAGTAGTAACATTAACATGATGTCTTCTAATTGCAGTCGCTGTACTCATAATATACAGGAGAACGATCGCCTTACGGCGAGAATAGCTGTGCTACAAGCCCAGCTTCAGACGCAATCGTTAGGCAAGGGTAATTTCAGTGTAGGAAAGGAAGAAACAGCGTCTGTGCCACCAGTAAGTACAGACAGTAACGTTAGTATAAATCCCCCGCACAGTCCCCGCAGCCGGACAACTTTCTCATGGCTTCTGGAGGGAAATACTGTTGGAATGCTCAACCGGTGTCGCTCATTCAGCCGACAGAAACGTTCAACCGGTTTTCCCCATTATGTAGCGAGTCGGAGTCTGAGTCTGAGTCTTCTCTTGTCTCTACTCCTCCCGTTACGGGGTCTGAGACGCCGAAGGCTCCCACCATTAGCTCTGACAAATTGAAAACCCTAGTC
This sequence comes from Coregonus clupeaformis, assembly GCF_020615455.1. Taxonomy (NCBI): domain Eukaryota; kingdom Metazoa; phylum Chordata; class Actinopteri; order Salmoniformes; family Salmonidae; genus Coregonus; species Coregonus clupeaformis. The sequence goes on from NW_025534751.1 coordinate 49,202, forward strand.
ATTGGCGACTCCATTACCCGCAGTATTAGACTTAAAACGAATCACCCAGCGATCATACACTGTTTACCAGGGGGCAGGGCTACCGACGTTAAGGCTAATCTAAAGATGGTGCTGGCTAAAGCTAAAACTGGCGAGTGTAGAGAGTATAGAGATATTGTTATCCACGTCGGCACCAACGATGTTAGGATGAAACAGTCAGAGGTCACCAAGTGCAACATAGCTTCAGCGTGTAAATCAGCTAGAAAGATGTGTCGGCATCGAGTAATTGTCTCTGGCCCCCTCCCAGTTAGGGGAAGTGACGAGCTCTACAGCAGAGTCCAGCACTCAATCGCTGGTTGAAAACTGTTTTCTGCCCCTCCCAAAAGATAAAATTTGTGGATAATTGGCCCTCTTTCTGGGACTCACCCACAAACAGGACCAAGCCTGACCTGCTGAGGAGTGACGGACTCCATCCTAGCTGGAGGGGTGCTCTCCTCTTATCTACCAACATAGATAGGGCTCTAACTCCTCTAGCCCCACAGTGAAATAGGGTGCAGGCCAGGCAGCAGGCTGTTAGCCAACCTGCCAGCTTAGTGGAGTCTGCCAATAGCACAGTCAGTGTAGTCAGCTCAGCCATACCCATTGAGACTGTGTCTGTGCCTCGACCTAGGTTGGGCAAAACTAAACATGGCGGTGTTCACCCTAGCAATCTTATTAGGATAAAGACCTCCTCCATTCCTGCCATTATTGAAAGAGATCGTGATACCTCACATCTCAAAATAGGGTTACTTAATGTTAGATCCCTCACTTCAAAGGCAGTCATAGTCAATGAACTAATCACTGATCATAATCTTGATGTGATTGGCCTGACTGAAACATGGCTTAAGCCTGATGAATTTGCTGTGTTAAATGAGGCCTCACCTCCTGGTTACACTAGTGACCATATTCCCCGTGCATCCAGGCGGAGGTGTTGCTAACATTTACGATAGCAAATTTCAATTTACAAAAAAAAAATGGCGTTTTCGTCTTTTGAGCTTCTAGTCATGAAATCTATGCAGCCTACTCAATCACTATATATAGCTACTGTTTACAGGCCTCCTGGGCCATATACAGCGTTCCTCTCTGAGTTTCCTGAATTCCTATCAGACCTTGTAGTCATAGCAGATCATATTCTAATTTTTGGTGATTTTAATATTCACATGGAGAAGTCCACAGACCCACTCCAAAAGTCTTTCGGAGCCATCATCGACTCAGTGGGTTTTGTCCAACATGTCTCTGGACCTACTCACTGCCACAGTCATACTCTGGACCTAGTTTTGTCCCATGGAATAAATGTTGTAGATCTTAATGTTTTTCCACAAAATCCTGGACTATCGGACCACCATTTTATTACGTTTGCAATCGCAACAAATAATCTGCTCAGACCCCAACCAAGGAGCATCAAAAGTCGTGCTATAAATTCTCAGACAACACAAAAATTCCTTGATGCCCTTCCAGACTCCTTCTGCCTACCCAAGGACGTCAGAGGACAAAAATCAGTTAACCACTTAACTGAGGAACTCAATTTAACCTTGCGCAATACCCTAGATGCAGTTGCACCCCTAAAAACGAAAAACATTTGTCATAAGAAACTAGCTCCCTGGTATACAGAAAATACCCGAGCTTTGAAGCAAGCTTCCAGGAAATTGGAACGGAAATGGCGCCACACCAAACTGGAAGTCTTCCGACTAGCTTGGAAAGACAGTACCGTGCAGTACCGAAGAGCCCTCACTGCTGCTCGATCATCCTACTTTTCCAACTTAATTGAGGAAAATAAGAACAATCCAAAATTTCTTTTTGATACTGTTGCAAAGCTAACTAAAAAGCAGCATTCCCCAAGAGAGGATGGCTTTCACTTCAGCAGTGATAAATTCATGAACTTCTTTGAGGAAAAGATCATGACCATTAGAAAGCAAATTACGGACTCCTCTTTGAATCTGCGTATTCCTCCAGGGCTTAGCTGTCCTGGATCTGCACAGACTCTGCGAGGGCCTGGGATCGGGAGAGACACTTAAGTGTTTTAGTACTATATCTCTTGACACAATGATGAAAATAATCATGGCCTCTAAACCTTCAAGCTGCATACTGGATCCTATTCCTACTAAACTGCTGAAGGAGCTGCTTCCTGTGCTTGGCCCTCCTATGTTGAACATAATAAACAGCTCTCTATCCACCGGATGTGTACCAAACTCACTAAAAGTGGCAGTGATAAAGCCTCTCTTGAAAAAGCCAAACCTTGACCCGGAAAATATAAAAAACTATCGGCCTATATCGAATCTTCCATTCCTCTCAAAAATTTTAGAAAAAGCTGTTGCGCAGCAACTCACTGCCTTTCTGAAGACAAACAATGTATACGAAATGCTTCAGTCTGGTTTTAGACCCCATCATAGCACTGAGACTGCACTTGTGAAGGTGGTAAATGACCTTTTAATGGCGTCAGACCGAGGCTCTGCATCTGTCCTCGTGCTACTAGACCTTAGTGCTGCCTTTGACACCATCGATCACCACATTCTTTTGGAGAGACTGGAAACCCAAATTGGTCTACACGGACAAGTTCTGGCCTGGTTTAGATCTTACCTGTCGGAAAGATATCAGTTTGTCTCTGTGAATGGTCTGTCCTCCGACAAATCAACTGTACATTTCGGTGTTCCTCAAGGTTCCGTTTTAGGACCACTATTGTTTTCACTATATATTTTACCTCTTGGGGATGTTATTCGAAAACATAATGTTAACTTTCACTGCTATGCGGATGACACACAGCTGTACATTTCAATGAAACATGGTGAAGCCCCAAAATTGCCCTCGCTAGAAGCCTGTGTTTCAGACATAAGGAAGTGGATGGCTGAAAACTTTCTACTTTTAAACTCGGACAAAACAGAGATGCTTGTTCTAGGTCCCAAGAAACAAAGAGATCTTCTGTTAAATCTGACAATTCATCTTGATGGTTGTAAAGTCGTCTCAAATAAAACTGTGAAGGACCTCGGCGTTACTCTTGACCCTGATCTCTCTTTTGACGAACATATCAAGACTGTTTCAAGGACAGCTTTTTTCCATCTACGTAACATTGCAAAAATCAGAAATTTTCTGTCCAAAAATGATGCAGAAAAATTAATCCATGCATTTGTTACTTCTAGGTTAGACTACTGCAATGCTCTACTTTTCCGGCTACCCGGATAAAGCACTAAATAAACTTCAGTTAGTGCTAAATACGGCTGCTAGAATCCTGACTAGAACCAAGAAATTTGATCATATCACTCCAGTGCTAGCTTCCCTACACTGGCTTCCTGTTAAGGCAAGGGCTGATTTCAAGGTTTTACTGTTAACCTATAAAGCGTTACATGGGCTTGCTCCTACCTATCTTTCCGAGTTGGTCCTGCCGTACATACCAATACGTACGCTACGGTCACAAGACGCAGGCCTCCTAATTGTCCCTAGAATTTCTAAGCAAACAGCGGGAGGCAGGGCTTTCTCCTATAGATCTCCATTTTTATGGAACAGTCTGCCTACCCATGTGAGAGACGCAGACTCGGTCTCAACCCTTAAGTCTTTACTGAAGACTTATCTCTTCAGTAGGTCATATGATTGAGTGTAGTCTGGCCCAGGAGTGTGAAGGTGAACGGAAAGGCTCTGGAGCAACGAACAGCCCTTGCTGTCTCTGCCAGGCCGGTTCCCCGCTCCACTGGGGTTCTCTGCCTCTAACCCTGTTGCAGGGGCTGAGTCACTGGCTTGCTGGTGCTCTTTCATGCCGTCCCTGGGAGGGGTGCGTCACTTGAGTGGGTTGAGTTACTGACGTGATCTTCCTGTCTGGGTTGGCGCCCCCCTTGGTTTGTGCTGTGGTGGAGACCTCTGTGGGCTATACTCGGCCTTGTCTCAGGATTGTAAGTTGGTGGTTGAGGATATCCCTCTAGTGGTGCGGGGGCTGTGCTTTGGCAGAGTGGGTGGGGTTATATCCTTCCTGTTTGGCCCTGTCCGGGGTTTCTTCGGATGGGGCCACAGTGTCTCCGGACCGCTCCTGTCTCAGCCTCCAGTATTTATGCTGCAGTAGTTTATGTGTCGGGGGGGCTGGGGTTAGTTGGTTATACCTGGAGTACTTCTCCTGTCTTATCCAGTGTCCTGTGTGAATTTAAGTATGCTCTCTCTAATTCTCTCGTTCTCTCTTTCTCTCTGAGAACCTGAGCCCTAGGACCATACGTCAGGACTACCGGGCATGATGACACCTTGCTGTCCCCAGTCCGCCTGGCCTTGCTGCTATTCCAGTTTCAACTGTTCTGCCTGCGGTTACGAAACCCCTACCTGTCCCAGACCTGCTGTTTTCAACTCTTAATGATCGGCTATGAAAAGCCAACTGAGAGACCTGAGCCCTAGGACCATACGTCGGGACTACCGGCCGTGGTGACTCCTTGCTGTCCCCAGTCCGCCTGGCCTTGCTGCTATTCCAGTTTCAACTGTTCTGCCTGCGGTTATGGAACCCCCTACCTGTCCCAGACCTGCTGTTTTCAACTCTTAATGATCGGCTATGAAAAGCCAACTGAGATTTATTCCTGATTATTATTTGACCATGCTTGTCACTTATGAACATTTTTGAACATCTTGGCATGGTTCTGTTATAATCTCCACCCGGCACAGCCAGAAGAGGACTGGCCACCCCTCATAGCCTGGTTCCTCTCTAGGTTTCTTCCTAGGTTTTGGCCTTTCTAGGGAGTTTTTCCTAGCCACCGTGCTTCTACACCTGCATTACTAGCTGTTTGGGGTTTTAGGCTGGGTTTCTGTACAGCACTTCGAGATATTAGCTGATGTAAGAAGGGCTATATAAAATAAAATTGATTGATTGAATAGGAGCTGGCAGGGGGAAAAATGCCCAAACATAAGGCCTGTTTTTTCGCGATTACTTCATAACCAGGGATAGAAGGTAATATTATGAAACTGGGCTCCATGGCGGATGCAATGAACTAATTTTATCAGAAATAAACGTTGGAAAAAATGTAACTTGAGGCGCCCCGAAAATAATATTCAAAAGGTTCAGTCCTTGGACACAGAGGGGTTAAACACTAAAGTTACTGTTCATCTAGTGAGAGGAGAACCGGACAGAGGGATGGTAGGTAGCCAGCATCCGTCAACGAGAGAGGGAGAAGCCCTCCACGGTATTTAACAGGTGGAAGAAACAACCCTGGAGCTTCATCGGTCCACAAGAAATGCAGGCAGCCGGTGATGATGTAGTGGTAGCTAGGATAACTAGGATGCTGCTGGTAGAGTAGCTAGCTTAGCTAGCTGTACCGACTAGCTTGGCTAACTAGCAGGTCGTTCGTCTGTCCCTCGAGGATGATGACGAATCCGGTGAACCACAAGATGAAACAAGGATAGCGAGTGAAAAGGATCTGGCTACACTCATACTGTCACTGACCATTACGCAAAAAAAGCTAATTGAACAAGAAACTTCGGCGTCTCAACACTGTAACGAACTCCGTCGTTATTCCCCGAGATCACCTCAGCCCACTCTGCGCGCAACTGGACAATCTGCTTGGCGCCAAACCGTATGTGGACGCGGACAGTTCCAGAACGCGGACATGAGCACTGCCACACAATAAACTATTCCCCAGTCTTTACAGTGGCTTACATTAGTAATATATATATATATATTTTTTTTTAATGTAAAACAAACATTCAAAGTTTTTTTATAACAATATTTTGAGATCTGGGCCCATATCCACAAAGTATCTCAGAGTAGAAAATTGGTCGTATAAGTGCTGAGAATTAAGACATTTTACTCTTATGGGTATAAATGAATGCATAGCATTTTGTCTTCGGTTTGGCAGATTAACTCATGCTTATTTCTGAAGCTAAACTCAGGTTTTGCCCAGCGGCTAAGGAGTTGGAGCAGTGGCAGGAGTTGGACCTATGGCAGAAAGGTGGCTGGTTCGAATCACGGGCCGGGCGCTGGAAAAAACGGGCGGGCTTGATCTGACCACTGGAAGGCTGCTGGGTTCACATCCTCAAAACATTCACCTTTCGTTGATCAGAACTCTAGAGGTTCTTCTTCACTGAACCCCAAAATATATCTAACTTTTAGTGGTTCCATATATTAAGGAAGTGATAGAAGCCTTTTTGGTTCTATAAGGAACCTTATTTTCTAAGTGTATAATAAACACGTTTTTCTTTTGATTATTTAATTACCTACATCATGTTATTTCAAGTTATCCCTTTGGAGCGCAACATCACGTTGTTAAAAAAGAATCCTAAATTGGCCATGGCTATAAATTGGGCAATTGAAGGCATCTAGGGCGACATATGTGTTCGATGAAAATGAACATTGTATGCAAAGTTGTAGGCAACATTATTGACAAGGGACCCTGATGCCTACGATGCCAAAGCTATTTAGAGTTGTTAAACGGGTGTGAAGAGTGTGTTGGTATAATGGTAATATTGTCAAAATTCTGCTTGTAACAACCATCAGAATTGGTTAAAAAAATATGCATTCCATTATATTTGGCAATAATGAAGAGTAGGCAAAGTGGTCGTGTCGTGAAAATTCTATCAAATGTCTTCCATTGCAACGAGTCCAGTCAGGGTGCTGCAGAACCCCTGCAGTACCTCTGCGGACCCAGGATTGAGAACTCCTGATTTAGCAGATGCTCTTATCCAGAGCGATTTACAGTAAGTGCATTCATCTTAAAATAGCTATCTATTTTGTAAATAAAATTAATACATTCTTCATTAAATTGTCATCTCACCTCTTAGCTTTGGTGTCATGTCCCCCAGAGAGACTCATTTTAGAGGCAGGGCCCCCCTCCTCTCTCTCCCCAGAGAGACTCATTTTAGAGGCAGGGCCCCCCCTCCTCTCTCTCTCCAGAGAGACTCATTTTAGACCACTGACCCCTAAACAGAGATGCAGCATGTTGGTTGTGGTGAACACAGTGACAACTCATTCTAGAATGTCAATTGTTCTCTTTTACTCATGATCTCTTAGAAATAAAACATTTACTAACAGACATATGCAAATAATCGGGTGATTTAATTTAATCACATGAACATTGTTACATTCCTCAACAAGAAATAAAACATTGTCTCTCAAACAGAAGAAGTAACTAACAAAGAGTCATTAACAACAACCAAAACGAAACAGGTGGTTTTAGGAGGGGTTCTGAAAGACACTCATGGGGGGTGTCCACTAGTGAAGGGAATCAGAGGCTTTCTGAACGCTTTGGGGCTTTCACCAAATTGTGCCGAAAATGCCATTGATAGATTTGAGTGCTAATAAACAACATTTAGTTAGAATGTGGGGTTCGCTTTTTGCCTCCAGGTTCACTATGTTTTGAAAAACGATGCATATGTGACTTTCAACGTGGCACCGTCATAGGATGCCACCTTTCCAACAAGTCAGTTCGTCAAATTCCTGCCCTGCTAGAGCTGCATGTTTGTTGCTTTATGTAATGGCATATATTTTAATGCTTTATGTAATGTATTTTATCTATTGAAATATAATTTTGATATAGTTTAAAATGTAGTTTCATGGTCATTTATTTTGTTTTCCAGAATCTCCAACCAAACTCGGAGATCAGCCTCTCCAGTACCAAGTCATATGTCCATGAAGAGTGACATATCTATGGATCATCCTATATATTTTAGTGATAAATCAGGGACCATTGACCCCGGTAAGTTACTGGTCAGAATTTATGATATTACTATTGAAGAGGATAATCTTCTAGATCTGAAACCAGATGTATTTTGTGTATCTGAGCATATAATTTGTTGTTTATGTCATATATTTTAATACACTGAGTGTACAACATTTTCCACAACATTTCCAACGGAGACCATCAGGTTGGTAAGTCATCATACTGTAGCTCAAACCTACTGTGATGACGACCTAACTTTATAATAGTTCGTAGCCTACCTAGCAGAATCTGCCCGTCTTTCTTTCAAAATCAACACATTTATCCGTCTTCTAATGCAGTGGTGTAAAGTACTTAAGTAAAAATACTTTAAAGTACTACTTAGGTCGTTTTTTTTGGATATCTGTACTTTACTATTTATATTTTTAACAACTTTTACTTTTACTTCACTACATTCATAAAGAAAATTATGTACTTTTTACTCCATACATTTTCCCTGACACCCAAAAGTACTTGTTACTAGTACTGGTTTGCTTCATATAAGTCATTTTAATTTGAATTATTCCTACTTTATTTTTACTTTTGATACTTAAGTATATTTTAGCAATTACACATTTACTTTTGATACTTACGTATATTTAAAATCAAATACTTTTAGACTTTTACTCAAGTAGTATTTTACTGGGTGGCTTTCACTTTTACTTGAGTCATTTTTTATTAAGGAATCTTTACTTTTTCCACCACTGTTCTAATGTTCCATTTGCGCCACAGTTTGAACAGACATTTTGTAACTGCGTAGGCTACAAAGTCACTTTCAATTTCAAATAAGGAAATAAAGTTATAACGGTGACTGGGTAAATTAGTTTTGGCTCCCCGGGTGAGCAGAGTTGGCACGTTTTAGACCATTCCATTGGTCATTAAATTAAATGTCCACCAGGTTTAGCTGTGTTTTTTTCCTATTAAATGTGAATTACTGTATTATTGTAAACAGGCCTACAAATCCAAAAGGTTTTAATTTGAGAATGTTCATTTGTATGCCTCAAATATTAAACTGTCTTCAAATATCTGATGATTAGTTGAATCAGGTGTGTAAATGCTGGGCAAGAACAAAAGGATTGAGAAACCCTGAGATAAACATCAAAACCCTATCATTGAAAAGCTCCTGCACCATCTTTACCAGACGTTTGACTGATAACATGTGATAACACTTTGAAAACTGCTGTCTGTCAGCAACTCAGCTCAAGTAGCAGTTCTACTAACTAGTACTATCTCATTCCAGGTATTCATTCTCTTACTCTGTCCTTTAGAATATATTATTATTCAGAAATACTCACTTTATTTTTTTGTTCACTCCATATAGCGTTTTCTGCTCAGTCGTCTTAAAATGGATCCTGTACAAAAGAACAACTTTACTTTCTGTTTCAGCTCAGCTGTCTCCCCATCCTGATAATAAAGTGTTTTATTGGTATCTTCCACTAGATGGCAGTAAACACCTGCTGTAAATAGACTTTTCAACAGTACGTGTTCGGTTTCTTGGTCCTGGTGACTCCTGGGCCCTTATTCATAAAGGCAGTTTCCCAGAGGAGGAGTGCTGATCTAGGATCAGGTCCCCCTGTCCATTTAATCTGTTTCATTATGATCTAAAAGGAAAAACTGATCCCAGATCAGTACTCCTACTCTTTATGAATACTGTCACCGGTGACTCCTCAAGATGAGGCTCATGATTTATAAGTTATATTCTTTAAGAATCAATTAATATCATTAATTGAACTGCTTTGCCATGAACAGATCTGTGACGTCTTAACTTAAAGGTACTATATAGACCTTATGGTTATTTTAATGGGGTTGAACATTCATCCCATCAGATTGTGTAAAGGATTTTATGAGTTGAGAAAAATACTGACTTGGAAGCATCTCTCTGACCTCACCCTGCTGAAACACACCCACATAGCTACAGTTATATGCTTGTCAGGTTTTACCCACTTTTACAGCCAATGTATGGACTGGTATCCATATGAATCAGTGGAATATACAGACTAGTTAGCCATCTCCCAATAGATGGACCCCACGCAGAACTTTCAGCAATGCAGCATCTTCAGTAAGCGAGTATTCCAGACACTCTCTTCTTATTAACCAGTTGCTATTAAATGACTTTTTTTTTTACAGAAAAACCTATGGCTACGGTAGGATTCTAGGCTAATCTGGGCTGGCACCTCTGTTCCAAGATAGCCAGGAACAGTCGGAGGTGGAGGGGGCTGTGGAGCCATTATCCTGGCGGTACTTGTGGAAGGGTGGGTAGGCTCTGCACACGGAGCTAACTGGAGCTCGGCAGCATCATCACTGTTGGGCTTGCCGCGGCCTCGCTGGTTTGATGATGCTGCTGCTGCTCATCACTCTCCTTTGGCTTTGTTTGGCTACTTTTTGTACCATTGTCTGAAGAAGCCTATTGTGGTGAAACGTCAGGAGTACGTATTTTTTGTGAAACTTTTAAATGAGCCACATGGATGCTAACTGGGGACAGCTAAAACTAGACAAATACACCTTTTTATTTTGGTATTTTGGGGACCAAATAAATGTATACCAACAGTGGACAATCCCCAGCAAAAGCATGGAGATCCAACTCTCTAGTGGAGAATAGAGGGAGTTTTCCCCTTGGAGAATCCAGAGTGGCTCACTGAAGAAAAACATATTGGAGAATAACAACAATCTCAATCTGAAGCTACAAAGAAAAAAGGGGAATTCCTCTGAAAATCAGAAACACCATTCTTCCTCCTGCTCCACCTATTGTCCAAGGCCTAGGCAGTTTTACTTACTGCCTAAAATACATATCTCCTGAGACGTTGGCGGTTCCCTACGGCTGACCAATAGTAAGTGATTGTGTCTCAGAATCTTCCTGTATTGCTGATTATATTGACTTTTATATCAACCCTCTATCCCAGAAACACCCCAGGTATGTTAAGGATAATTATGAATGCAGGGTTTATTACTATTGTATTACTCTTTATATTAACTTAGCTACTGACTTGTTCTATTGTTGTTGTCAAGAGGTTAACCTGCTAGTCAGCATTTCATTGCACTGTTAACTCCATGTATATGACAAATAAACAGACTTGAACTTAGAAGGGAAGGGGGAGGACAGCCAGAAAGGGAGGGGAAAAGATGGCCAGCTAAATTACAGTATGTGTCCTCAAATGTTATGTCATCTAAACATCTCACATTAGCTGGAAGAACTGACAAATGAAATGAATCATAGAGGTCTTATAACTTATTCCATTCTACAGGTCCATTGTTTTGTCTCATGTCTCTTTATATTCATATACCCTGGGGACCATGTAGCTGTATTGAAATCACCTTGTTTTATAACCTTCTTTGTTGCTCAGTGGTACTTCAATTGGCCGGACCATGCCCAATTCTTTCACACAGTAATGCTCCAGCATCCACTCAGAGCTTATGCATCTAATGCATTCCTCAAATACTGCAGAGTTGTTAAGCAAGTCCCATCTTCATCCACATGTATTTGCTTATTTGTAAGATGAAACCTGAGGGGATCACTGTAGTGTGTCATAAATGCATCCAAAATCGTTCCGAGGTCCTCAACAATGCTATTCTGTACCGTAGCTGGGATGCAGTGTTCTTCACTGATGTTCTTTATAAAAATAAAAATATTATTTTTGAGACCTTCAATTAGCTTTTTTTCTTCTTCTTCTGAAAACCAGACTTTTTCAATAAACATTCATCAAATACAGTGGGGAAAAAAAGTATTTAGTCAGCCACCAATTGTGCAAGTTCTCCCACTTAAAAAAGATGAGAGAGGCCTGTAATTTTCATCATATGCACACGTCAACTATGACAGACAAATTGAGAGAAAAAATACAGAAAATCACATTGTAGGATTTTTTATGAATTTATTTGCAAATTATGGTGGAAAATAAGTATTTGGTCACCTACAAACAAGCAATATTTCTGGCTCTCACAGACCTGTAACTTCTTCTTTAAGAGGCTCCTCTGTCCTCCACTCGTTACCTGTATTAATGGCACCTGTTTGAACTTGTTATCAGTATAAAAGACACCGGTCCACAACCTCAAACAGTCACACTCCAAACTCCACTATGGCCAAGACCAAAGAGCTGTCAAAGGACACCAGAAACAAAATTGTAGACCTGCACCAGGCTGGGAAGACTGAATCTGTAATAGGTAAGCAGCTTGGTTTGAAGAAATCAACTGTGGGAGCAATTATTAGGAAATGGAAGACATACAAGACCACTGATAATCTCCCTCGATCTGGGGCTCCACGCAAGATCTTACCCCGTGGGGTCAAAATGATCACAAGAACGGTGAGCAAAAATCCCAGAACCACACGGGGGACCTAGTGAATGACCTGCAGAGAGCTGGGACCAAAGTAACAAAGCCTACCATCAGTAACACACTACGTCGCCAGGGACTCAAATCCTGCAGTGCCAGACGTGTCCCCCTGCTTAAGCCAGTACATGTCCAGGCCCGTCTGAAGTTTGCTAGAGTGCATTTGGATGATCCAGAGGAGGATTGGGAGAATGTCATATGGTCAGATGAAACCAAAATAGAACTTTTTGGTAAAAACTCAACTCGTCGTGTTTGGAGGACAAAGAATGCTGAGTTGCATCCAAAGAACACCATACCTACTGTGAAGCATGGGGGTGGAAACATCATGCTTTGGGGCTGTTTTTCTGCAAAGGGACCAGGACGACAGATCCGTGTAAAGGAAAGAATGAATGGGCCCATGTATCGTGAGATTTTGAGTGAAAACCTCCTTCCATCAGCAAGGGCATTGAAGATGAAACGTGGCTGGGTCTTTCAGCATGACAATGATCCCAAACACACCGCCCGGGCAACGAAGGAGTGGCTTCTTAAGAAGCATTTCAAGGTCCTGGAGTGTTCTAGCCATTCTCCAGATCTCAACCCCATAGGAAATCTTTGGAGGGAGTTGAAAGTCTGTGTTGCCCAGCGACAGCCCCCAAAACATCACTGCTCTAGAGGAGATCTGCATCGTGGAATGGGCCAAAATACCAGCAACAGTGTGTGAAAACCTTGTGAAGACTTACAGAAAACGTTTGACCTGTGTCATTGCCAACAAAGGGTATATAACAAAGTATTGAGAAACTTTTGTTATTGACCAAATACTTATTTTCCACCATAATTTGCAAATAAAATCATAAAAAATCCTACAATATGATTTTCTGGATTTTTTCCCTCATTTTGTCTGTCATAGTTGACGTGTACCTATGATGAAAGGTACAGGCCTCTATCATCTTTTTAAGTGGGAGAACTTGCACAATTGGTGGCTGACTAAATACTTTTTTCCCCCACTGTAAAACCCAGACTTTCCGCTCCTTTCTGTTTCTTGAAGGTGGAAACTCAGCGCGAATGAGCATGTGTCAATTGAATATCCATTGACTTAGGCCTAGGTCTCCAAATACTCGTTATCCAATCAAATCACACAATCTACATGTCACGTTGTATAAGGATTTGAAGACAGGAATAGGTAATAGGGGTTTTATTTTCTCCACCCAACACAAGGTACGTCATGAACAACGACGGGGACGAAGCCCAAAACAAACACATATATATTTATATATATATATATATATATATAACACAGGGCTGTAACCCAAACACGTATATATTTTTTATATATATATATATATATATATATATATATATATATATATATATATATATATATATATATATATATATATATATAACACAGGGCTGTAACCCAAACACGTATATATATATTTTTATATATATATATATATATATATATATATATATATATATATATATATATATATATATATATATATATATATATATATATATATATATATATATATATATATATATATATATATATATAACACAGGGCTGTAACCCAAACACGTATATATTTATATATTTTTATTTTTATTTTATTTCACCTTTATTTAACCAGGTAAGCCAGTTGAGAACAGGTTCTCATTTACAACTGCGACCTGGCCAAGATAAAGCAAAGCAGTGCAATAAAAATAACACAGAGTTACATATGGGGTAAAAAACATAAAGTCAGAAATACAACAGAAAATATATATACAGTGTGTGCAAATGTAGCAAGTTATGGAGGTAAGGCAATAAATAGGCTATAGTGCAGAATAATTACAATAGTATTAACACTGGAATGCTAGATGTGCAAGAGATTATGTGCAAATAGAGATACTGGGGTGCAAAAGAGCAAAATAAATAACAATATAGGGATGAGGTAGTTGGGTGGGCTAATTTCAGATGGGCTGTGTACAGGTGCAGTGATCGGTAAGGTGCTCTGACAACTGATGCTTAAAGTTATTGAGGGGAGATAAGAGTCTCCAGCTTCAGAGATTTTTGCAATTCGTTCCAGTCATTGGCAGCAGAGAACTGGAAGGAATGGCGGCCAAAGGAGGTGTTGGCTTTGGGAATGACCAGTGAGATATACCTGCTGGAGCGCAGACTACGGGTGGGTGCTGCTATGGTGACCAATGAGCTAAGATAAGGCGGGGATTTGCCTAGCAGTGATTTATAGATGGCCTGGAGCCAGTGGGTTTGACGACGAACATGTAGTGAGGACCAGCCAACAAGAGCGTACAGGTCACAGTGGTGGGTAGAGTATGGGGCTTTGGAGACAAAACGGATGGCACTGTGATAGACTACATCCAATTTGCTGAGTAGAGTGTTGGAGGCTATTTTGTAAATGACATCGCCGAAGTCAAGGATCGGTAGGATAGTCAGTTTTACGAGGGCATGTTTGGCAGCATGAGTGAAGGAGGCTTTATTGCGAAATAGGGAAGCCGATTCTAGATTTAACTTTGGATTGGAGATTCTTTACGTGAGTCTGGAAGTTGAGTTTACAGTCCAACCAGACACCTAGGTATTTGTAGTTGTCCACATACTCTAGGTCAGACCCGTCGAGAGTGGTGATTCTAGTCGGGTGGGCGGGTGCCAGCAGCGTTCGATTGAAAAGCATGCATTTAGTTTTACTAGTGTTTAAGAGCAGTTGGAGGCTACTGAAGGATTGTTGTATGGCATTGAAGCTCGTTTGGAGGTTTGTTAACACAGTGTCCAATGAAGGGCCAGATATATACAAAATGGTGTTGTCTGCGTAGAGGTGGATCTGAGAGTCACCAGCAGCAAGAGCGACATCATTGATATACACGGAGAAAAGTGTCGGCCCAAGAATTGAACCCTGTGGCACCCCCATAGAGACTGCAATAGGTCCAGACAACAGGCCCTCCGATTTGACACACTGAACTCTATCTGAGAAGTAGTTGGTGAACCAGGCGAGGCAGTCATTTGAGAAACCAAGGCTATTTAGTCTGCCAATAAGAATGCGGTGGTTGACAGAGTCGAAAGCCTTGGCCAGGTCGATGAAGACGGCTGCACAGTACTGTCTATTATCAATCGCGGTTATAATATCGTTTAGGACCTTGAGCGTGGCTGAAGTGCACCCGTGACCAGCTCGGAAACCGGATTGCATAGCGGAGAAGGTACGGTGGTATTCGAAATGGTCGATGATCTGTTTGTTAACTTGGCTTTCGAATACTTTCGAAAGGCAGGGCAGGATGGATATAGGTCTGTAGCAGTTTGGATCTAGAGTGTCACCCCCTTTGAAGAGGGGGATGACCGCGGCAGCTTTCCAATCTCTGGGGACCTCAGACGTTATGAAAGAGAGGTTGAACAGACTAGTAATAGGGGTAGCGACAATTTCGGCGGCTAGTTTTAGAAAGAAAGGGTCCAGATTGTCTAGCCCAGCTGATTTGTAGGGGTCCAGATTTTGCAGCGCTTTCAAAACATCAGCTGTCTGAATTTGTGTGAAGGAGAAGCGGGGGGGCATGGGTAAGTTGCAGCAGAGGGTGCAGAGTTGGTGGCCGGGTTAGTGGTAGCCAGATGGAAAGCATGGCCAGCTGTAGCAAAATGATTGTTGAAATTCTTGATTATTGTAGATTTATCGGTGGTGATAGTGTTTCCTAGCCTCAGTGCAGTGGGCAGCTGGGAGGAAGTGCTCTTATTCTCCATGGACTTTACAGTGTCCCAAAACCTTTTGGAGTTAGTGCTACAGGATGCAAATTTCTGTTTGAAAAAAGTTAGCCTTTGCTTTCCTGACTGCTTGTGTATATTGGTTCCTAACTTCCCTGAAAAGTTGCATATCGCGGGGGCTATTTGATGCTAATGCTGTACGCCACAGTATATTTTTGTGCTGGTCAAGGGCAGTCAAGTCTGAGGAGAACCAGGGGCTATATCGGTTCTTAGTTCTGTATTTTTGAATGGGGCATGTTTATTTAAGATTGAGAGGAAATTACTTTTAAGGAACAACCAGGCATCCTCTACTGACGGAATGAGATCTATATCCATCCAGGATACCTGGGCCAGGTCAATTAGGGAAGGCCTCCTCGCTAAAGTGTTTTAGGGAGCGTTTGACAGTGATGAGGGGCGGTCGTTTGACCGCTGACCCGTTACGGACGCAGGCAATAAGGCAGTGATCGCTGAGATCATGGTTGAAGACAGCTGAGGTGTATTTAGAGGGTATGTTAGTCAGGATGATATCTATGAGGGTACCCATGTTTACGGATTTAGGGTTGTACCTGGTAGGTTCGTTGATAATTTGCGTGAGGTTGAGGGCATCTAGCTTGGATTGTAGGATGGCTGGGGTATTAAGCATATCCCAATTTAGGTCACCAAGCAGTACAAACTCTGAGGATAAATGGGGGCAATCAATTCACATATGGTGTCCAGGGCACAGCTGGGGGGCTGAGGGGGGTCTGTAGCAAGCGGCAACAGTGAGAGACTTATTTCTGGAAAGGTGGATTTTTAGAAGTAGAAGCTCAAACTGTTTGGGCACAGACCTGGATAGTATGATAGAGCTCTAAATATATATATAACACAGGGCTGTAACCCAAACACGTATATATTTATATATATATATATATATATATATATATATATATATATATATATATATATATATATATATACATACATATATATATATATATATATATATATATATATATATATATATATATATATATATATATATATATATATATATATATATAACACAGAGCTGTAACCCAAACACGTATATATATATATATATATATATATATATATATATATATATATATATATATATATATATATATATAACACAGGCTGTAATATAATACACATATATATATATATATATATATATATATATATATATATATATATATATATATATATATATATATATATATATATATATATATATATATATATAACACAGGGCTGTAACCCAAACAAAGGAGTGAGCTGTAAACCTTTATATAATACACGGGATGAGACCCGTAATAACAAGAGCACAATACACGGTACTCAGGAGACCAACGGACATGGGACAATAATGGACAAGGTCAATGGGGAACAGAGGGCACATATATACACATACTAATCAGGGGGAATGGGAACCAGGTGTGGTAATGAGACAAGACAGTCCGGGGTTGGTGGTAATGATCCATGTCAGTGGCGCCTAGAAAGCCGGTGACGTAGACCTCCGGAGCTGGTGAACGGAATGAGCAGCAGTACCGGGGGGATCCGTGACACTACAGATGGGGTGTCAACCAATCAACATTTCGCAGATCATTACAGGCATCAGTAAACACAGAATGTGGTGCATAACTTTATTGACTTTAAGACCAACAAAGTCCCCTGTCCCCGAGGGGAAGAGGACACCTCCAGTCTATGGGTCTGGTCCCTTGCCAGGGCCAGATATTACCTGGATTGCCATCAATACCTCCATTCTTTGTTTATGAGGTCACACGTGAAAAGTACAAAGAGGACATCATCAAGAGGTAAGGTAGTAGAAGTATGTGATAAGAGTGATTGTTTTTTAGACTTGAGATTATAATTCAGTTGATATGCCATACCATACATCTACAATGTAGGATCATAGGTTTGTGTGATTTCTATGTACTTTCAGAGAAATGGAGTTAGTGCAGGAAAAAGATGGTCCCTTGTCCCAACCGGTGGAGACAGAGGTCTTTCAGACCATTTCCTGGAGTGAGACTCTGGCGTGGGCAGAGGAGAAGGCACCTTTGATGACCACCTGTTAGAGGGCAACCCTTCCCCAGGCCAGAAACCTCAAAGTAGACGTCATCAAAGGTAGAGAAATCACCACAATGTGAGGATTAACCCAATATCATGTTCACACTAAATGTCCAATATCAATCATTTCACAATTGACATGTTGTATATAGTTGTACCTTTTCTACAAGTCAATTAGTAAAGTAAGTACACCTCTGACATGTAAGCCTTGTCCGAGACAAAAGACAAAACTAAGAGAAGAAACCTTCTAATGTCTCCTCTTTTCAGAGACGACTTTCAACGTAAGAAGCAGGACCTCCTTGACAGAGGGACATGGATGGTGCTGTCAATGGCCTTGTTCACCAGCAGGCAAAATAAAATGAAGTTTGTACCAACATGCCTGGAGATGGAGCTGTGGAGGGGAGGATGCTGTGAGAAGATATGCTTCACTCTGAACTCCATGGCCATCTGCCTATGTTCTGATGCCACTAGAGGACATGTTAACAGGTTGAGGGTCGGCAATGATACCCAGATCATGAAGTGGAAGAAACAGGCTGAGGTAAGTGTGAGTCTTAAACATATGTAAACACAATCTGATTCAGCCTATTTAATAATTCTGTTATTTCAAGGTGATTACACAGGCTACCTTATTTATGAGTACAATGAGTGGTTATTACGTGTATGTCAGTAATGTCAATGTTAATTCCAGACTAAGATATTTAAGAGGAGACTGGCCTATTCACAGGAGGAAACTGTGATGTACGGAACGTTCTCAATGACCTGGGACAATGTCCAAGTATGTCCAAAATGTGTGGTCTAACATTCTAATTATTATTGTGATGGTTTAGTAAAACAATAATATATCTTACAAATGGCATTTCCCATATACAGTGCATTCGGAAAGTATTCAGACCCCTTCCCTTTTTCCACATTTTGTTACGTTACAGCCTTATTCTAAAAAAATAAAAAATAATCCTCATCAATCTACACACAATACCCCATAATGATGAAGCGAAAACAGGTTTTTAGAAATGTTTGCAAATGTATTAAAAATAAAAACTGAAATGCCTTATTTACAGATGTATTCAGACCCTTTGCTTTGAGACTGGAAATTGAGCTCATGTGCATCCTGTTTCCATTGATCATCCTAGATATGTCTTTACAACCTAAACGGAATGGATACGTAATACATAAAAATGTACGCAGAAATAAAATGCAAAAATGCAAATGAAATGTTCTCGTTATTTGAAATGGGTGAATTATTGTTATGGTCATCAAAGAGGCCAGAAGGATGGCTGAGCAGTTGATTAAAAACATGTATTATACCCCATCTAACCCAGGGTCATGTAATATACCCCCTCTAACCCAGGGTCATGTATTATACCCCTCTAACCCAGGGTCATGTATTATACCCCCCTCTAACCCAGGGTCATGTATTATACCCCCCTCTAACCCAGGGTCATGTATTATACCCCCCTCTAACCCAGGGTCATGTATTATACCCCCTCTAACCCAGGGTCATGTATTATACCCCCTCTAACCCAGGGTCTTTGGGTGGGAAGGAGAGGTTCCAGACAGCTACAGCTGAAGAAACAGGCCGCAGGTTAAACGATGACCAAGTGACCGATTGGCTAGCAGAGCAGGATGCTGACCAAGTGACCGATTGGCTAGCAGAGCAGGATGCTTACACTTTGCATAAACCTGTGCGAAAAACAATTTTCATCGAAATATAGTTTTTTTCTATTCATCCCTTGTCACAGTTTCAGGCTGATCTATGTGACATGCAGGCACTTGCCGATAAAAATGATGGATATCGATACATGCTAACGGTTATAGACGTTTTACTCTAAAATAGCTTTTGTAAGGGTCTTAAAAAATAGGAATGGGGCAGAGGACACCCGCTTTAACAGGACTTTGAAGGAGAGGATGTGGAAATGCTTTACGGCTCACAACACCCGTAGATATGTGGCTATAGTTCAAGATTTAGTAAAGGGGTATAACTACAGCTACCACAAGAGTGTCCGTATGAAGCCCTGTGAGGTGTCTTTGGATAACTCTTTTCATGTCTTTAAAAATCTGTATGGGTTGATCCCCTTCACCGAAAGAAAGACATTGATTTTAAATTCATAGTTGGTTACTTGGTACGTATCTCCAAGTTGAGGGGTGTTTTTAGACAAAACATATGAGCAAGGTTACAGCGATGAGCTGTTCACAGTTACAGAATGTTCACCCTGTATACCTCCTGTCTACAAGTTAAAAGATTATGATGGGGAGCATATAGAGGGGTCCTTTTACGAGAAGGAACTCCAGAAGGTAAAGATGGGTAAAGACAAAGTCGTTCATGTGGAGAAGATTCTGGATCAAAAGAGAGAAAAGGGGGAAAAAATGGGTGTTGGTCCGTTGGAAAAACTGGCCCCAAAAGTTCAACATTTGGGTATTAGAGGAAGAGGTCGTGGAGGCAGGGGGCGAAACTTAAACCCCAATGCATGATAAACACACTTCCATTCCAGTGTACACTGGAGTGCATCATGGAGCACAGTGGATTTTACCCGACTCTCCCCAGTAATTCGTCTGCAGATATATACAGGAATAACACAAGTTGGGATTTTACAACCAATTTTCCAAAACCTATCGAGTTATCAGAGGCCTGGGAAGTAGGTCTCAGCGAGATTACATACCCCCATAGTTGGTATAATGTCAAGGAAAAAGATGGTGATTTTTTTTTTTAAAGGATATCTGAACCCCCTAAACCTGTTCAGCTTAAAAAAATGATTCTGTAGAACTGTAGAGAGGATGGTCTTTGAGATGAACGGCCTCCTAGCCCTGAATCATATGAAAATAGTGTTGACCTACAACCCTATTCAACAACGTGCATAAATCACAGGGGGTGATGAGCTAGCTATACAGACCAGTGGTCATTTATCCTCCATGTTGGGGACGACGCCCAATAAAGGGGTGGCTGTGACAGATAGATTATTCCCATACCCTGTGGATATGCATGCAGGGCTTTACACCATGTTTGTGCATACCGACATCATATCCTATCAAAGGGTAGGAGACAGTTATGTACCCTCCTGAGAACAGTTCATATAGATGGCAAGGATGGGGATGTAGTCAGTGTTAACTATGACAAGCCACACTACGTAACTGTAAGCAAGAAATATATTGAAAACATTCAGCTTGAGGTCAAAATGGATCAGAACCAAAATATAGAGTTTACTTATGGAAAAGTGATTGTAAAACTCAAATTTAGACCTGTCAAAGCTTCTCTACATATCTAATAAAAAACAAAAACAATAATAATAATAATAAATAAATAAATAAAATGGTAATGGTAGACAAAAACCATCTCGATCCTAACCACTATGTATCATATTATGTTGATCAAGTGGGTAATGGATTTCCCGGTTATTATGGAACCCAGACCATGTATGGTTCGGGGATAGGGGGTATATATCGTAACCTCTTTAGGATGGTTATACCCTTTATGAAGAGAGGCATTAGCATAGCCAAACCTTATTTAAAATCAGCAGCCAAAAACATAGTAAGTGAAGTGGTGGCTAATGCTATGACTAGACGTGGGTCATCAGATCAAGAAGGATCAGGCCTCATGCTGTTGTCTCAAAGACCAAAAAAGAGACCTCTGGGTAGAAGACGTATGTCCTCCTTTAAAAAGAGACATCTGGGTATAAGACGTATGTCCTCCCTTAAAAAGTGACCTCTGGGTAGAAGACGTATGTCCTCCCTTAAAAAAGAGACCTCTGGGTATAAGACGTATGTCCTCCCTTAAAAGAGACCTCTGGGTAGAAAACGTATGTCCTCCCTTAAAAGAGACCTCTGGGTAGAAGACGTATGTCCTCCCTTAAAAAGAGACCTCTGGGTAGAAGACGTATGTCCTCCCTTAAAAAGAGACCTCTGGGTATAAGACGCATGTCCTCCCTTAAAAAGAGACCTCTGGGTAGAAGACGTATGCCCGCCCTTAAAAAGCGGAGGTTAACCGCTGGATGAAAGTCAGTAAGTCAAAGACGACGTAAAGTGAGGAGGTCTCGACCAAAAACTGCTAAAATATATACTCAGAAGAGTTTTCTAAAAGAACAATCAACATGTCTCTTTTACACCGCATGTCCTCTGAAGCTCTAAAGACAGAGCTACATCTTTTCACTGACCCCTTAACCCAGTTTCCAATAGATAGGTCCTGTTATGTGGAGATAGCCCCACTCTCTGCCATTACAGACAATGGACCTATAGAGTTGTTCACACCAGGCCATGGTGACAACTACCTGGACCTCAACAACACAGACAATGGACCTATAGAGTTGTTCACCCCAGGCCATGGTGACAACTACCTGGACCTCAACAACACAGACAATGGACCTATAGAGTTGTTCACCCCAGGCCATGGTGACAACTACCTGGACCTCAACAACACAGACAATGGACCTATAGAGTTGTTCACCCCAGGCCATGGTGACAACTACCTGGACCTCAAAAACACAGACAATGGACCTATAGAGTTGTCCATCCCAGGCCATGGTGACAACTACCTGGACCTCACCAACACAAACAATGGACCTATAGAGTTGTCCATCCCAGGCCATGGTGACAACTACCTGGAATTCAACAACACAGACAATGGACCTATAGAGTTGTTCATCCCAGGCCATGGTGACAACTACCTGGACCTCAACAACACAGACAATGGACCTATAGAGTTGTTCAACCCAGGCCATGGTGACAACTACCTGGAATTCAACAACACAGACAATGGACCTATAGAGTTGTCCATCCCAGGCCATGGTGACAACTACCTGGAATTCAACAACACAGACAATGGACCTATAGAGTTGTCCATCCCAGGCCATGGTGACAACTACCTGGAATTCAACAACACAGACAATGGACCTATAGAGTTGTTCATCCCAGGCCATGGTGACAACTACCTGGACCTCAACAACACAGACAATGGACCTATAGAGTTGTTCACCCCAGGCCATGGTGACAACTACCTGGACCTCAACAACACAGACAATGGACCTATAGAGTTGTTCATCCCAGGCCATGGTGACAACTACCTGGACCTCAACAACACCTTATTACATTTGCGTCTCAGAGTGGCCTAAAGAGATGGGACCAATATTGCAAATGATGCCAAGGTGAGCCTCATTAATTACCCCTTGGCTACCATCTTCTCCCAAGTGGATGTGACTTTGGGTGAACGCCTTATCAGTCAAAGCAGTGCCACCTATCCTTACAGGGCTATCCTGGAATGTTTACTAAACTACTCCGAAGACACTTTGAAGACACAGTTCAGCGCTGGGCTGTTTAGCAAGGATACTGTGGTGGCAGGTGGCTTAGTGGTTAAGAGCGTTGTGCCAGTAACCGAAAGGTCGCTGGTTCTAATCCCCGAGCCGTCTAGGTGAAAAATCTGTCGATGTGCCCTTGAGCAAGGCACTTAACCCTAATTGCTCCTGTAAGTCGCTCTGGATAAGAGCGTCTGCTAAATGACTAAAAATGTAAATGTAAAATACTGCTGGAGCTTCTATGGAAGACA
This sequence comes from Coregonus clupeaformis, assembly GCF_020615455.1. Lineage (NCBI taxonomy): Eukaryota > Metazoa > Chordata > Actinopteri > Salmoniformes > Salmonidae > Coregonus > Coregonus clupeaformis. The sequence goes on from NW_025534751.1 coordinate 72,491, forward strand.
TAGACCCCACGACTGGTGGAAACAAAGGACTGGAGGATACTGCTGGAGCTTCTATGGAAGACATAGACCCCACGACTGGTGGAAACAAAGGACTGGAGGATACTGCTGGAGCTTCTATGGAAGACATAGACCCCACGACTGGTGGAAACAAAGGACTGGAGAATACTGCTGGAGCTTCTATGGAAGACATAGACCCCACGACTGGTGAGTCTTTTATTTTGTTCATAATGTATCTAACATTTCTCCGGTTACGTGCTGGAACATGTGTCAACATGTCATGCAGAACATTATCTTCAACATGTATTTGATCTTCAACCTGTAAGGTCTCCGGTCCAGGCATTACCAGGGCAGGCCTCTCTCTGTGCTCTTCCTCCTTTAAGAGTTCCGGTAGGGAAAGCGATAAATGGTTGGTCTCTCTCTCACCTTGTTTTACCAAGGCCAAATACCTTTGCAAAGAGCTTTGTGTATTTTTGGACCTCATCATAGGGATTAAATCCTTTTCTGTTCAAAATACACTTATTTTTTAGAGACAGTAAACCAAACCTTGTATTAAGGGACCTAACATTGAGACAGTAAACCAAACCTTGTATTAATGGACCTAACATTGAGACAGTAAACCAACCGTCGTAGTAAGCGACCTAACATTGAGACAGTAAACCAAACCTTGTATTAAGGGACCTAACATTGAGACAGTAAACCAAACCTTGTATTAATGGACCTAACATTGAGACAGTAAACCAACCGTCGTAGTAAGGGACCTAACATTGAGACAGTAAACCAAACCTTGTATTAATGGACCTAACATTGAGACAGTAAACCAAACCTTGTATTAAGGGACCTAACATTGAGACAGTAAACCAAACCTTGTATTAATGGACCTAACATTGAGACAGTAAACCAAACCTTGTATTAATGGACCTAACATTGAGACAGTAAACCAAACCTTGTATTAAGGGACCTAACATTGAGACAGTAAACCAAACCTTGTATTAATGGACCTAACATTGAGACAGTAAACCAACCCTTGTATTAATGGACCTAACATTGAGACAGTAAACCAAACCTTGTATTAAGGGACCTAACATTGAGACAGTAAACCAAACCTTGTATTAAGGGACCTAACATTGAGACAGTAAACCTACCCTTGTATTAAGGGACCTAACATTGAGACAGTAAACCAAACCTTGTATTAAGGGACCTAACATTGAGACAGTAAACCAACCCTTGTATTAATGGACCTAACATTGAGACAGCAAACCAAACCTTGTATTAAGGGACCTAACATTGAGACAGTAAACCAACCGTTGTATTAATGGACCTAACATTGAGACAGTAAACCAACCGTTGTATTAAGGGACCTAACATTGAGACAGTAAACCAAACCTTGTATTAAGGGACCTAACATTGAGACAGTAAACCAAACCTTGTATTAATGGACCTAACATTGAGACAGTAAACCAACCCTTGTATTAATGGACCTAACATTGAGACAGTAAACCAAACCTTGTATTAAGGGACCTAACATTGAGACAGTAAACCAACCCTTGTATTAATGGACCTAACATTGAGACAGTGAACCAAACCTTGTATTAATGGACCTAACATTGACACAGTAAACCAACCGTCGTAGTAAGGGACCTAACATTGAGACAGTAAACCAACCCTTGTATTAATGGACCTAACATTGAGACAATAAACCAAACCTTGTATTAATGGACCTAACATTGAGACAGTAAACCAAACCTTGTATTAATGGACCTAACATTGAGACAGTAAACCAACCGTCGTAGTAAGCGACTCCGGGGCACGTGCCCTGAGTGCCTGTTTGATAAAATATACACTACCGTTCAAAAGTTTGGGGTCACCTAGGAATTTCCTTGTTTTCGAAAGAAAAGCAATTTTGTTGTCCATTAAAATAACATCAAATAGATCAGAAATACCTTGTAGACATTGTGAATGTTGTAAATGGCTATTGTAGCTGGAAACGGCTGATTTTTAATGGAATATCTACATATGCGTACAGAGGCCCATTATCAGCAACCATCAGTCCTGTTTTCCAATGGCATGTTGTGTTTGCTAATCCACGTTGATCCTGTTTCCATTTATTATCCTTGAGATGTTTTTACAATTTGATTGGAGTCCACCTGTGGTCAATTCAATTGATTGGATATTATTTGGAAAGGCACACACCAGTCTACAGTGAGGGAAAAAAGTATTTGATCCCCTGCTGATTTTGTACGTTTGCCCACTGACAAAGACATGATCAGTCTATAATTTTAATGGTAGGTTTATTTGAACAGTGAGAGACAGAATAACAACAACAAAATCCAGAAAAACGCATGTCAAAAATGTTATAAATTGATTTTGCATTTTAATGAGGGAAATGTTACTCAGGGAAACTCAGGGACGATTAGTAAAGCTCAAACCAAGTTTATTCACCCATTGGATCATACAGCTGCATAAGACAAAGAACATATTCACACAAGCACTGGTATTTAACCCTTTCTCCTATGCTGAGTCCCTCCTTCCACATCTGAACAGCCAATACACCTCTGTTGCTATCCAGAAGATGAGTGATATATGTTCTTCCTCACTTCATCTAACCTGACCTCTGCCCAAATTGCTCACTCCTCCCCAACTCACGGCTGTCATGTTGACTTGTACCAGACTGTGTCTCTTCTCCTCCAATAGGATCCCTGATGACTAACAATAACATATCCTGACAGAATGGAAACGTTATACATTCCCCTCTCTCCCTCAGTGACATGAATAAGTCTATTTCATGTTTAGAAGTCAGAACCCAACAAGCGCTACGCCAAGAGGTCCGAACCTCTCGATGACGTGGCTAGGTGTTGGATTAAGGTCGCTACATTACCCCCTTCCTTGGGGAGAGCATGCCCCCACACTCCTTTATAGCAAGTCTCTCACGTGTACATGCCTCTTTGATGGCCTCACAGGCACTATCCCACTTAGGACACCAATGTAACGAATTAAGGGATAGCTCCAACCGGGACTCGAACCCAGGTCCAGCGACTATCAAGCCAACAGCTTATCCATTACACCAAGAGATCAGAAGGTGGTAATTGGTAGGTGTTGGGTTCAGCTTGCTACAGTATATACTTATATAGGGCAATGTGTGATCTGGGAGCGGCAGCACTACCACTAGTGCTCCTGACACAGCCGAACACAATCTTTACCTTCTGAACCTTAAAAACTGACCTAAAGTCAGATACATTGAGACAAACCACCATGTGTGCAGCAAGTGTAGGGTTAATGGAGTGAAGTGGGGGATGGGTAGGACCACCAGTATCAACTATATGTCTATGAATGCATTACTGTTAATGCAGTACTAAAACGGATGGATGCTCTTCATCAACACCATCTCACCTGTGAAACTAGATATCAGCAATCAATCAACAAGATTCATGAAATGGAGCAAATGAAGACATTAGAACTGCTAAAGGTCAGATATTATATTCTGACACCAATTTCCTACTGGTAGATTTTGTACATGATCTGTCAATCCTGAGAGCAACGCTCTCTCTCGTCCTCTTCCCCCATCTCTCTTTGCTGGGGTGAAGTTTCCCCTAGATACAGATCTAGGATCAGCTTCCCCTCCCCCAAACCTAACAAGGATCATTAGTGGGGGGATTTTAAACCTGATCCAAAGCCAGTGTCTATTTGGGAAACTTGTCCCCTCCTCCGTCAACTCTACATGTGGATGCGGCTTCCTCCATCTCACCATGTTCACAAAGAAAACGGCAGTGTATTTCAGCTGTAAGTATTTTGAAGTTACTAGCTATATTATTTGAATTGAATTTACCTAGCTTCATTATTATTCAACCAGTAGAGAGGCCTCTGTGTAGTTGGAGAAAAATACTCTTTACCCCCAGGACTCCTTGAGATGACCAGTAGAGGTCTCTGTTAATTGGAGAAAAATACTCTTTACCCAAGGTCTCCTTGAGATGACCAGTAGAGGTCTCTGTGTAGTTGGAGAAAAATAATATTTACAGATGAGCTTTGGGTTTCTAGGTATGTTTAGACCCAGGTAAGTTAAGTGATCATGCACCACTTTAAATGGTATCCTCTCTAGCTCACTTGTTGTAAAATTATCTGAGATACACATGAGGTCACATTTTCCCCAATTTATTGAATTTCCAGATAGTTTGCCGAATGAATTGATTAAGCCTAGCAGGTTAGGGACAGAGGCTACTGGGTCTGAGAGGTATAAAAGCACATCGTCTGCATATAACGAAATGATGCTTTCTATGTTTCCTACTTTAAGACCTTGGATATTAGGATGATCCCTTATTTGTATCGCCAGGGGTTCAAGGGAACAGCAAAGAGCAGAGGACTGAGTGGGCAACCCTGCTGGACAGATCTAGGTAGTTCAAAGGGACTGGACTTGTCTCTGTTGGTCAGAATAGAGGATGTTGGGCAGGCGATCTCCTCCAGTCACATGTCATTCCCTTTTGTTTTATGGCAGACTCATATGAAATAATATGACCTCTCATAACCACTTGAAAAGGTTCCTATAGTGTAGAATCAGATACCACTCCTGTGTCATTAGTCTTTGGCTTGGATGCATATTTGATGTGGTTGAAATACTGTCATCTTTTATGATGCTGATAAAGACAGGGGCCGTCTGTTAAGGTGCTAACTGCACAGTGTAGCTACAGGTTATACACTGAGTGGACTAAATATTCACAACACTGTTATGACCAGTTTCTCTGGTATCTCGTACTTCAGGATGTAAGAGAGTAGTCGACCACTTAGATGGAGAGTTGATTCATTGTTATTGAATGGTTACAGTACTGGATTCAATGGCAAGCGGTACGGGCTTAGCCTCTTGTCATCTGAATGACTTCCAGAGAAAACCTCTCAGTTTATATAACGCTCTCCGAGCTACTTCCATCCCACAGTTGCCAACCATTATTGAGTGTCACTCATCTCCTACAATAGGATCCCCGTACATAGTATCGTGTGGCACCCTAGCCAGGCCATTCCATCACGTACTCTTTCTAAGATTAGCAACAGTGGCCCCTAATCTATCTTGGCACGCCGACCTTCTGGCACCCCATCCGTGACCGACACAACACATGGCGTGGCCTTCTCCTCTCTCTCACCTACAGCTGATGACTTTAAAGACATTAATAAATGCTGTATCAAAAGACATTATATCAAACAGCTTCCTAATATTGAGTTACCTCCCCACTTTTTCCCTCAGAACAGCCTCAATTCATCGGGGCATGGACTCTACAAGGTGTTGAAAGCGTTCCACAGGGATGCTGGCCCATGTTGACGCCAATTCTTCCCACAGTTCTGTCAAGTTGGCTGGATGTCCTTTGTGTGGTGTACCATGAGCGTGAAAAACCCAGCAGCGTTGCAGTTCTTGACACAAACCGGTGTGCCTGGCACCTACTACCATACCCCGTTCAAAGGCACTTCAATATTTTGTCTTGCCCATTCACCCTCTGAATGGCACACATACACAATCAATGTCTCAATTGTCTCCAGGCTTAAACATCCTTCTTTAACCTGTCTCGTCCCCTTCATCTACAAGTGACATCAATAAGGGATCATAGCTTTCACCTGGATTCACCTGCTCAGTCTGTCATGGAAAGAGCAGGTGTCCTTAATGTTTTGTCCACTTAGTGTAAATTGAACAATAATGATCCATTGATGGATTTTCTTATGTAGTCTATTGTTTTCTCTGTATTGAACCTCCCTGCCACCCACCCGCCTGGGGACTGTGGGTTATGAGACAACCCCCGCATCACTAGCTTGCATGTTCTGCAGCCTTGTAGAGATAGGGAGGGGATGACTGGGAGGCAGGTTGGCATTTATTGTCATGAATCTTGCCCTGGAGGCAGCTCTGCAAAGTGGTCACTAGCTGGCACAGGCAAAAGTAATAATATCTGATTTTAATGCTAACCTTAACCTCACTGCTAATCCTTACCTTCAATTAAGACCATAAAACACAATTATCTTCCACAAATGTTTACGATATAGCCAATTTTGACTATGCAGCTGGCATATCTAGAAGAAATCGTGCAGTTCTGCCTCCAGGGCAAGATTCATGACAAAAGTCAACCTGTGACTGGGAGAGGACAATGTAAAATCGATAACGAAATTGTTTTCAAAATTAACGTGCTTTTTCTTGTTTAAAGTATGTTTTATTATGAAAAGTACAATATATCCATGTATAATTATGGAGCATATGACCATGTACAATTTGTTTTTCAACATAAAATATATACAACAAATTATCACATTGGTATTTTAACGGTGTTATTGTAAGAGTTTACATTTTTTAACAGAGGATACATCTAAAACAGGATCAGAAAGTGCAGTATGTTCTGAGTATGTTACCTTAACGTCAACTCATAACGTCACACTATAACTTCATGGGAGTCTAGTGGAAAGACTGCATGTTGCTTTGGGTGGATTCATCAACATTTGCAGAATATTCCTGTAATGTCAGATGGCATCTTGTCAGACGGCAACAGCCTAGTCGGCTGCAGACACTCATAAGGAGTTCAAGTAGTTTATTTGCCATTTGCAGGTATTAAAAGTAATACATACATTGTAATTCCTTGTTGGAGCTCATATAGGACAGTACATACCAGTGGAGGCTGCTGAGGGGAGGACGGCTCATAATAATGGCTGGAACGGAGCCAATTAAATGGCATCAAACACATGGAAACCATGGAAACCATGTATTTGATGTATTTGATACCATTCCACTCAATCCGCTCCAGCCATTACAAGCCTGTCCTCCCCAACTAAGGTCCCACCAACCTCCTGTGGTACGTACACACAAACAGTAAAATATTTCATAAGAACATCAATAAAAAAATACAAAAGTGGTAAAATCATAAAAAGGAAAACAATGTTCAGTCATGTTCTAAAAGTCTGATGGAAACAGTTTAGGTTGCTTGATTTAACAGGCAGATAGAACTGGGATAGAAGCTGTTCTGGAACCTGGGATCCAGAAACTGCCTAGCAACCACTGGTCCTCACTAGACTGGTGTGTGTATCCAGAGTGTGTGTGTGTGTCCAGTGTGTGTGTGTGTGTGTGTGTCCAATATGTGTGTGTGTGTCCAGTGTGTGTGTGTGTGTTTGTGTGTCCAATGTGTGTGTCTCCTGTGTGTGTCCATTGTGTGTGTGTGTGTGTGTGTGTGTGTGTGTGTGTGTGTGTGTGTCCAGCATGTATATATACTGTAGCTATAGCCAACCACTGAAAGTTATCCTGCTCCCAAATATATATATATATATATATATATATATATATATATATATATATATATATATATATATATATATATATATATATATATACTGTAGCTATAGCCAACCACTGAAAGTTATCCTGCTCCCATATATATATACTGTAGCTATAGCCAACCACTGAACGTTATCCTGCTCCCAAATATATATATACTGTAGCTTTAGCCAACCACTGAACCCTGAACACTGCCTCCTCCTGACTGATATCTAACCAGCCCAGAGGCTTGAAGAGACATTAGACTGTCTGACTCATATCTAACCAGCCCAGAGGCTTGAAGAGACATTAGACTGTGACCTGCAGCCTGACTGATATCTAACCAGCCCAGAGGCTTGAAGAGACATTAGACTGTCTGACTGATATCTAACCAGCCCAGAGGCTTGAAGAGACATTAGACTGTCTGACCTGCACTGCCTCCTCCTGACTGATATCTAACCAGCCCAGAGGCTTGAAGAGACATTAGACTGTCTGACTGATATCTAACCAGCCCAGAGGCTTGAAGAGACATTAGCCTGTCTGACTGATATCTAACCAGCCCAGAGGCTTGAAGAGACATTAGACTGTCTGACTGATATCTAACCAGCCCAGAGGCTTGAAGAGACATTAGACTGTCTGACTGATATCTAACCAGCCCAGAGGCTTGAAGAGACATTAGACTGTCTGACTGATATCTAACCAGCCCAGAGGCATGAAGAGACATTAGACTGTCTGACTGATATCTAACCAGCCCAGAGGCTTGAAGAGACATTAGACTGTCTGACTGATATCTAACCAGCCCAGAGGCTCGAAGAGACATTAGACTGTCTGACTGATATCTAACCAGCCCAGAGGCTTGAAGAGACATTAGACTGTCTGACTGATATCTAGCCAGCCCAGAGGCTTGAAGAGACATTAGACTGTCTGACTGATATCTAACCAGCCCAGAGGCTTGAAGAGACATTAGACTGTTTGAGCTACACTGCCTCCTCCTGTGAGAGCCACGTCAGGCGACACTACACCGTCCCAACAATGCAAACACACATCCTGGTCGAGGTCACTGGAGATGGGGGACACAAAGGCCACCATGGCAACGCTGGAAAGACAAAGATAACTCGAGGTAATTTTCTGTTATTTAACGTTCCTGAATGCCATTGCAATACCCCAATTTGATAAATACTCCTATTTGATAAACCATTTCTTTGTATTTCAGTTAGAGAAACTAAACTGTGAACTGTGTGTGTCATGCTTAGGAAAGTGACACTGAGGAGGAGGAGGAGGAGGAGGAGGAGGAGGAACGGGGGAGCTTCTGTAAAAAGATGAAGATGCAAGTTATTAAAGTGGAAGAAGATTCTGCTGAGGAGAATTCTGACAAACTATTGAGGAGGATATATGAGCTAGAGCAATAGAACAGAAACATCGATATAGACTTGAAGCAGGAGAACTCTGAATTAAAGAAAACTTCTAAGGACTTGAAGCGGAAGAACTCTGAGCTAGAGAACACTTCTGAAGACTTAAAGCAGAAGAACTCTGAGCTAGAGAACACTTCTGAAGACTTAAAGCAGAAGAACTCTGAGCTAGAGAACACTTCTGAAGACTTAAAGCAGAAGAACTCTGAGCTAGAGAAAACTTCTGAAGACTTAAAACAGAAGAACTCTGAACTAGAGAAAACTTCTGAAGACTTGAAGCAGAAGAACTCTGAGCTAGAGAAAACTTATGAAGACTTGAAGCAGAAGAACTCTGAACTAGAGAAAGACTTGGAGCAGAAGAATCAACAGGAGAAGTCATGTTCTATAAATTAAGCTCAGACTACACTAAAAGAAGGTGCTACCTAGAACCATAATGGTTCTTCAATTATCTTCGTAGGAGAACCCTCTGAAAATAAACATTTTTTGTTACAAGTGGAACCCTTTCACCACTAAAAGGTTCTAAGTAGAACCTTTTTCACCACCCGAGGGTTCTACCTGAAACAAAAAAAGGTTTTCCTATGGGGACAAACGAAGAACCCCTTTGCATGTAGTATCAAAATAACTATAAATGGGAATTCTCTTCTTGGAGATAAGTGTCAGAATCTGGGCACTAAACTCGCTGTTTTTGTGTTTTAATCACTGTTTATATCCATTTCTACTCAGAACAGACTAATAATACCCACCCAGTCCTGTAGATGAATACCTCTCTGAGTGGTTCTCCAGTGTCCCAGTCCTGTAGATGAATACCTCTCTGAGTGGTTTTACAGTGTCCCAGTCCTGTAGATGAATACCTCTCTGAGTGGTTTTACAGTGTCCCAGTCCTGTAGATGAATACCTCTCTGAGTGGTTCTACAGTGTCCCAGTCCTGTAGATGAATACCTCTCTGAGTGGTTCTACAGTGTCCCAGTCCTGTAGATGAATACCTCTCTGAGTGGTTCTCCAGTGTCCCAGTCCTGTAGATGAATACCTCTCTGAGTGGTTTTACAGTGTCTCAGTCCTGTAGATGAATACCTCTCTGAGTGGTTTTACAGTGTCTCAGTCCTGTAGATGAATACCTCTCTGAGTGGTTTTACAGTGTCTCAGTCCTGTAGATGAATACCTCTCTGAGTGGTTTTACAGTGTCCCAGTCCTGTAGATGAATACCTCTCTGAGTGGTTTTACAGTGTCTCAGTCTTGTAGATGAATACCTCTCTGAGTGGTTTTACAGTGTCCCAGTCCTGTAGATGAATACCTCTCTGAGTGGTTCTACAGTGTCTCAGTCCTGTAGATGAATACCTCTCTGAGTGGTTTTACAGTGTCTCAGTCCTGTAGATTAATACCTCTCTGAGTGGTTTTACAGTGTCCCAGTCCTGTAGATGAATACCTCTCTGAGTGGTTTTACAGTGTCCCAGTCCTGTAGATGAATACCTCTCTGAGTGGTTTTACAGTGTCCCAGTCCTGTAGATGAATACCTCTCTGAGTGGTTCTAGAGTGTCCCAGTCCTGTAGATGAATACCTCTCTGAGTAGTTTTACAGTGTCTCAGTCCTGTAGATGAATACCTCTCTGAGTGGTTCTACAGTGTCCCAGTCCTGTAGATGAATACCTCTCTGAGTGGTTCTACAGTGTCTCAGTCCTGTAGATGAATACCTCTCTGAGTGGTTTTACAGTGTCCCAGTCCTGTAGATGAATACCTCTCTGAGTGGTTTTACAGTGTCCCAGTCCTGTAGATGAATACCTCTCTGAGTGGTTTTACAGTGTCTCAGTCCTGTAGATGAATACCTCTCTGAGCGGTTCTACAGTGTCCCAGTCCTGTAGATGAATACCTCTCTGAGTGGTTCTACAGTGTCCCAGTCCTGTAGATGAATACCTCTCTGAGTGGTTTTACAGTGTCCCAGTCCTGTAGATGAATACCTCTCTGAGTGGTTTTACAGTGTCCCAGTCCTGTAGATGAATACCTCTCTGAGTGGTTTTACAGTGTCCCAGTCCTGTAGATGAATACCTCTCTGAGTGGTTTTACAGTGTCCCAGTCCTGTAGATGAATACCTCTCTGAGTGGTTTTACAGTGTCTCAGTCCTGTAGATGAATACCTCTCTGAGTGGTTCTACAGTGTCTCAGTCCTGTAGATGAATACCTCTCTGAGTGGTTCTACAGTGTCCCAGTCCTGTAGATGAATACCTCTCTGAGTGGTTCTACAGTGTCCCAGTCCTGTAGATGAATACCTCTCTGAGTGGTTTTACAGTGTCCCAGTCCTGTAGATGAATACCTCTCTGAGTGGTTCTCCAGTGTCTCAGTCCTGTAGATGAATACCTCTCTGAGTGGTTTTACAGTGTCTCAGTCCTGTAGATGAATACCTCTCTGAGTGGTTTTACAGTGTCCCAGTCCTGTAGATGAATACCTCTCTGAGTGGTTTTACAGTGTCCCAGTCCTGTAGATGAATACCTCTCTGAGTGGTTCTACAGTGTCCCAGTCCTGTAGATAAATACCTCTCTGAGTGGTTGTACAGTGTCCCAGTCCTGTAGATGAATACCTCTCTGAGTGGTTTTACAGTGTCTCAGTCCTGTAGATGAATACCTCTCTGAGTGGTTTTACAGTGTCCCAGTCCTGTAGATGAATACCTCTCTGAGTGGTTCTCCAGTGTCCCAGTCCTGTAGATGAATACCTCTCTGAGTGGTTTGACAGTGTCCCAGTCCTGTAGATGAATACCTCTCTGAGTGGTTTTACAGTGTCCCAGTCCTGTAGATGAATACCTCTCTGAGTGGTTTTACAGTGTCCCAGTCCTGTAGATGAATACCTCTCTGAGTTGTTTTACAGTGTCTCAGTCCTGTAGATGAATACCTCTCTGAGTGGTTTTACAGTGTCTCAGTCCTGTAGATGAATACCTCCCTGAGTGGTTTTACAGTGTCCCAGTCCTGTAGATGAATACCTCTCTGAGTGGTTCTCCAGTGTCCCAGTCCTGTAGATGAATACCTCTCTGAGTGGTTCTCCAGTGTTTCTGTGTTTAATCTACATGATATATCAGCTCTTACTGTTCGCTTCAGACTTGCTCATTCAAAACCTCTATTAGAGGCATTTTCACATTATCCCTGTAGGATCAGCTGGATCCTGGAGTGTTCAGAACATTAAAGCATGATGTGAAAACAAAAGATATCTTGCTTAAAGAAAAAAATAAGCAATCACATTCCCACTTCCATATGTTTGGGGGAGACTCCCAAACATATGGAAGAAGGTACTCTGGTCAGTTGAGACAAAAATTGAGCTTTTTGGTCATCAAGGAAAACGCTATGTCTGGCGCAAACCCAACACCTCTCATCACCCCGAGAACACCATCCCCACAGTGAAGCATGGTGGTGGCAGCATCATGCTGTGGGGATGTTTTTCATCGGCAGGGACTGGGAAACTGGTCAGAATTGAAGGAATGATGGATGGCGCTAAATACAGGGAAATTCTTGAGGGAAACCTGTTTCAGTCTTCCAGAGATTTGAGACTGGGACGGAGGTTCACCTTCCAGCAGGTCAATGACCCTAAGCATACTGCTAAAACAACACTTGAGTGGTTTAAGGGGAAACATTTAAATGTCTTGGAATGGCCTAGTCAAAGCCCAGACCTCAATCCAATTGAGAATCTGTGGTATGACTTAAAGATTGCTGTACACCAGCAGAACCCATCCAACTTGAAGGAGCTGGAGCAGTTTTGCCTTGAAGGATGGGCAAAAATCCCAGTGGTTAGATGTGCCAAGCTTATAGAGACATACCCATAAGAGCGTTGTGCCAGTAACCGAAAGGTCGTTGGTTCTAATCCCCGAGCCGACTAGGTGAAAAACCTGTCGATGTGCCCTTGAGCAAGGCACTTAACCCTAATTGCTCCTGTAAGTCGCTCTGGATAAGAGCGTCTGCTAAATGACCAATTTATTTTTTTATTTATACCCCAAGAGACTTGCAGTTGTAATTGCTGCAAAAGGTGGCTCTACTAAGTATTGACTTTGGGGGGGTGAATAGTTATGCACGCTCAAGTTTTCTGTTTTTTTGTCTTATTTCTTGTTTGTTTCACAATAAAAATTATTTTTCATCTTCAAAGTGGTAGGCACGTTGTGTAAATCAATTGATACAAACACTCAAAAAAATATTTTAATTCCAGGTTGTAAGGCAACAAAATAGGAAAAATGCCAAGGGGAGTGAATACATTCGCAAACCACTGTATATCATGTATAATTAAAATTAATATGTTTTGTTTAACTGATTGAACAAACGTTTTGTTTTTAACTTTTATTTGTGGTGTGGTTTTCATATCAGCCCTTTTGGGCTTCCCATCCTCACCTGAACACCGTTTTTACCTGTTTATTTTCAAATCAGCCCTTTTGAGCTTCCAGCCTCACCTGAACACCGTTTTTACCTGTTTATTTATCTGCAGTGTTTTGTCTTTCACTTCTTTTCTTTGGTGTGAATAAATAAAACCTAAAACCTAATTGAGAAATGGTTTCACTTGCAATGACTTGTTATGTTTAAACCGTGATTTAAACTGAGACTCAGTGATATGACATGTAAGGCTGTGTGTCTGCTTGTATTCATATATGGACCTGATTTCCATTCAGACTGCTTTGTCCAGCCAAGTGGCACTTTGCGGGATACATTGAATGTAATGGAGTTGAAGTTGTGTTCCCAGCAGTCCACAAGATGGCGCCAGAGCAGCATAACTGCTGGTGAGACCTGAGTAATATCCCAGGGAAATACACTATATATCAAATCAAATCAAATCAAATTTTATTGGCCACATGCGCCGAATACAACAGGTGCAGACATTACAGTGAAATGCTTAATTACAGCCCTTAACCAACAGTGCATTTATTTTTTTTAGAAAAAAGTAAAATAAAACATCAACAAAAAAGTGTTGAGAAAAAAGAGCAGAAGTAAAATAAAATAACAGTAGGGAGGCTATATATACAGGGGGGTACCGGTGCAGAGTCAATGTGCGGGGGCACCGGCTAGTTGAGGTAGTTGAAGTAATATGTACATGTGGGTAGAGTTAAAGTGACAATGCATAAATAATTAACATAATATACACAAGTATGTGGACACTCTTCAAATGAGTGGATTCTGCTATTTCAGCCACACCCGTTACTGACAGGTGTATACAATCGAGCACACATAGTTATACAGTGCTTTCGGAAAGTATTCAGACCCCTTGACTTTTTCCACATTTTCAGCCTTATTCTAAAATTGATTAAATTGTTTTTTTTACTCATCAATCTACACACAACATCCCATAATGACAAAGTTATGGGTTTTTAGAACTCCTGCATTGTCTTGGTTGTGTGCTTAGGCTCCTTGTCCTGTTGGAAGGTGAACCTTCACCCCAGTCTGAGGTCCAGAGCGCTCTGGAGCAGGTTTTCATCAAGGATCTCTCTGTACTTTGCTCTGTTCATCTTTCCCTCGATTCTGACTAGTCTCCCAGTCCCTGCCACTGAAAAACATCCACACAGCATGCTGCCACCACCATGCTTCACCGTAGGGATGGTGCCAGGTTACCTCCAGACGTGACGCTTGGCATTCAAGCCAAAGAGTTCAATCTTGGTTTCATCAGACCAGAGAATCTTGTTTCTCATTGTCTGAGAGTCCTTTAGGTGCCTTTTGGCAAACTCCAAGCGGGCTGTCATGTGCCTTTTACTGAGGAGTGGCTTCCGTCTGGCCACTCTACCATAAAGGCCTGATTGGTGGAGTGCTGCAGAGATGTCCTTCTGGAAGGTTCTCCCATATCCACAGAGGAACTCTGGAGCTCTGTCAGAGTGACCATCGGGTTCTTCGCGGGTTTTTCGTCACCTCCCTGACCAAGGCCCTTCTCCCCCGATTGCTCAGTTTGGCCGGGCGGCCAGCTCTAGGAAGAGTCTTGGTGGTTCCAAACATCTTCCATTTAAGCATGATGGAGGCCACTGTGTTCTTGGGGACCTTCAATGCTGCAGAAATTTTTTGGTACCCTTCCCCAGATCTGTGCCTCGACACAATCCTGTCTCGGAGCTCTACGGACAATTCCTTCGACCTCATGGCTTGGTTTTTGCTCTGACATGCACTGTCAACTGTGGGACCTTATGTAGACAGGTGTGTGCCTTTCCAAATCATGTCCAATCAATTGAATTTGAAGTTGAATACAAGTCCTTTCCTTTAATCACTGTATATACCTCCTTTTTAATCACGTTGTTTTCCCACTCCGATATCCGTCTCGAGTCCTTTTCTGCCGTCCATGACGATGTTAACTCCAGTGGTGGATAAAGTACCCAATTGTCATACTTGAGTAAAAGTAAAGATACCTTACCAGAAAATGACTCAATTAAAAGTGAAAGTCACCCAGTAAAATACTACTTGAGTAAAAGTCTAAAAGTATTTGGGTTTAAATATACTTAAGTATCAAAAGTAAATGTAATTGCTAAAATATACTAAAGTATCAAAAGTAAAAGTACAAGTATAAATCATTTCAAATTCCTTACATAAAGCAAACCTGACGATTTTCTTGTTTTTTAAATTTACGTTCAGCCAGAGGCACACTCCAACACTCAGACAATTTACAAACAAAGCATTTGTGTTTACTGAGTCCCCCAGATCAGAGGCAGTAGGGATGTTCTCTTGATAAGTGTGTGAATTGGACCAATTCCTGTCATGCTAAGCATTCAAAATGTAACGAGTACTTTTGGGTGTCAGGGGAAAATGTATGGAGTAAAAAGTATATTATTTTCTTTAGGAATGTAGTGAAGTAAAAGTAAAAGTAGTCAAAAATATGAATAGTAAAGTCAAGTACATATACCCCCAAAAAACTACTTAAGTAGTACTTTAAAGTATTTTTACTTAAGTACTTTACACCACTGGTTAACTCTCTTTCTTAGCTAGCTCGACTATGCACTTGCCTCTGCTAGCAATACACTGTGCTAACATTAGCCTAGACTGTACCACAGAAAATAACAGTTTTAAACAGTTGTAAAACCCACTTCTTCCAGACAGAATAGTTCCTGTAGATTCAGACTTACTCATCACCAATCTGTTGTTATGTCTCGTGGGTTTTATAACCACGTCTGTATAACAATTCAATAATGATGAGACAGGAGACAGGAATCAGTTCAACCATTTGTCTGGAACGTGATCATCTCAACACATACAAACCCCCATGATGCTCTACAGCACAACCCCAATATACAACAAATACATACATAAGTAAATGGACACTAAACAAAACTCATAGAGGAATTTAAATGTTCAGTTGTAGAAAGTAGGGCCATGGGATAGGGTCAGAAAGGTCAGTATGTTTGATAACTGGTTACAGAGGTAACATAGCAAGCATAAGGTCCATTATAACACAGTGAAGTAGAGGTGGGAGCTAAAAGCAGACATGGACAGTGAGACGGTGTGAGGAGGTCAGGGGTGAAACACTAGATCAGGACAGGTAGAAATGGCAGGGCTGGAAATAGACACAGAGACACATTCTGATCATGGCTCAGACCTGACCTGAGACACCCAAACAGAAGATGCCATAGCAAAGTCCTGTCCAGTAGGCTATATGGGATTTCCTTTCATCAAAATCCAACACATGGAAATGTGTCCAGTGTGTGTGTGTGTGTGTGTGTGTGTGTGTCCAGTGTGTGTCCAGTGTGTGTGAGTGTGTGTGTCCAGTGTGTGTGTTTGTGTCCAGTGTGCGTGTGTGTGTGTGTGTGTGTCCAGTGTGTGTGTCCTGTGTGTGTGTGTGTCAGGTGTGTGTGTCCAGTGTGTATGTGTGTGTGTCGTGTGTGTGTGTCCAGTGTGTATGTGTGTGGGTCCAGTGTGAGTGTGTGTGTGTGTCCAGTGTGTGTGTGTCCAGCGTATGTGTTTTTGTCCAGTGTGTGTGAGTGTGTGTGTGTGTAAGTGTGTATGTGTGTGTGTCCAGTGTGTGTGTGTGTCCAGTGTGTGTGAGTGTGTGTGTCCAGTGTGTGTGTGTGTGTGTGTGTGTGTAAGTGTGTATGTGTGTGTGTCCAGTGTGTGTGTGTGTCCAGTGTGTGTGAGTGTGTGTGTCCAGTGTGTGTGTGTGTGTGAGTTTGTCCAGTGTGTGTGTGTGTGTCCAGTGTGTGTGTGTGTGTCCTGTGTGTGTGTCCTATGTGTGTGTGTGTCAGGTGTGTGTGTGTCCAGCGTATGTGTGTGTGTCCAGTGTGTGTGAGTGTGTGTGTCCAGTGTGTGTGTGTCCAGTGTGTGTGTGTGTGTCCAGTGTGTGTGAGTGTGTGTGTGTGTAAGTGTGTATGTGTGTGTGTCCAGTGTGTGTGAGTGTGTGTGTCCAGCGTATGTGTGTGTGTCCAGTGTGTGTGTCCAGTGTTTGTGTGTGTCCAGTGTGTGTGTCCAGTGTGTTTGTGTGTGTGTGTGTCTAGTGTGTGTGTCCTGTGTGTGTGTCAGGTGTGTGTGTGTTTGTCCAGTGTGTGTGAGTGTGTGTGTCCAGTGTGTGTGTGTGTGTGTCCAGTGCGTGTGTGTGTCCTGTGTGTGTGTGTGTGTGTGTGTGTCCAGTGTTTGTGAGTGTGTGTGTCCAGTGTGTGTGTGTGTGTGTGTGTCCTGTGTGTGTGTGTGTCAGGTGTGTGTGTGTGTCCAGTGTGTATGTGTGTGTCCTGTGTGTGTTTCCAGTGTGTATGTGTGTGTGTCCAGTGTGTATGAGTGTGTGTCCAGTGTGTATGAGTGTGTGTCCTGTGTGTGTGTGTGTGTGTTTGTCCAGTGTGTGTGTGTGTGTGTGTGTGTGTGTGTGTGTGTGTGTGTGTGTATGTGTCCAGTGTGTGTGTCCAGTGTGTGTGTGTCCAGTGTGTGTGTGTTCAGTGTGTGTGTGTGTGTGTGTCCAGTGTGTGTGTGTGTGATCAGTGTGTGTGTGTCCTGTGTGTGTGTGTGTGTGTATCCAGGGTGTGTTTGTCCGGTGTGTGTGTGTTCAGTGTGTGTGTGTGAGTGTGTACAGTGTGTGTGTATCAAGTGTGTTTGTGTTTCCAGTGTGTGTCATTGTGTGTCCAGTGTGTGTGTGTGTTCAGTATGTGTGTGTGTGTCCAGTGTGTGTGTGTGTGTGTGTGTGTGTGTGTGTGTCCAGTGTTTGTGTGTGTCCAGTGTGTGTGTGTGTCCAGTGTGTGTGTGTGTGAATCTAGTGTGTGTGTGTGTGTGTGTGTGTCCAGTGTGTGTGTGTCCAGTGTGTGTGTGTGTCCAGTGTGTGTGTGTGTGTGTGTGTGTGTGTGTGTGTGTGTGTCCAGTGTGTGTGTGTGTCCAGTGTGTGTGTGTCCAGTGTGTGTATGTGTCCAGTGTGTGTGTTTGTGTGTCCAGTGTGTGTGTGTGTGTGTGTGTCCAGTATGTGTGTGTCCAGTGTGTGTGTCCAGTGTGTGTGTGTGTCCAGTGTGTGTGTGTGTGTGGCCAGTGTGTGTGTGTGTGTCCAGTGTGTGTGTGTCCAGTGTGTGTGTGTGTGTGTCCAGTTTGTGTGTGTCCAGTGTGTGTGTCCAGTGTGTGTGTGTGTGTGTGTGTGTGTGTGTGTGTGTCAGTGTTACCATGGTTATTATTTACAGGGACACTGAGGAGTCAACATGAACCCCAAACCCTGGATAGAGGGACTCAGTGAATGTGGAGTGGAATGTGTACAGGTGGGTCAGTGTGTCAGAGGAGACTCTGTAGAAGGACAGAGTGCCGGCTGGCCAGTCCAGATACACTCCTACTCTGTGGGAGCTGGAGGAGGGGACGTCTATGGTAGTGGACTTATTATTGTGACAGGCAGAGTAACTGTTGTCAGAGCAGAACAGACTCCAGGACTTGTCATTCCATCCAATCCCAAAGTCAATACCCCATCCTCTCCTGCTGATTCCTTTATATGTCACTGCTATATCAGCCCCTCTCCCACTCCACTCTACCTCCCAGTAACAGCGCCCAGTCAGACCCTCTCTACACAGCACCTGTTTCCAGTCCTCAAATCTCTCTGGGTGATCAGGATACGGCTGCTTCTCTCTCCTCCATGTCACCTTTCTGTTCTCCTCAGATCAGTTCTGATCATATGTTATACTGTATGGTAAAATAAAACACACTTATTCCCAAAATTACACACACACACACATTGAACACACACACATCCTGAAACACACACACACACACACACACACACACACACACACACACACTGAACACACACAGACACAAACACACACATCCTGAACACACACACACACACACAATGGACACACATACACTTTCTGAACACACACACACACACATTTCTAACTTAAGACTGAACATGCCACACACAAACACAGACACACACATTGTCAAAGCAACTCTTTGTAAACTTTCCTGATTTGTGCTTCTGTAGAACTACAGCTGATATTTAATATGACCAAGTAAGTAATGATGGTGGTCTTTGACTTCGACTTCACTTGAATTAAGACTTATTCTTAGTCATATTCTTCACAGCAGTCAACACTCACATTTTCTAAGTCCAGGTTTCATTCTGTTCTCTCCACCATGTTCCACACTGTAGCGGTAAGCAGAAGAACAGACAGTCATTGAGGGAAACACCTGAACTCACACACACACACACACACACTGGACACACACACTGGACACACACACACACAGTCAGCATATAACTTTGTCCAAGCGGTGGTAAGAATGCTTGTCTGTGTGTGTGTCCAGTGTGTGTGTGTGTCCAGTACGTGTGTGTGTGTGTCGAGTGTGTGTGTGTGTGTGTCTAGTCTGTGTGTGACTTGTGTGTGTGTGTGTTTGTCGAGTGTCCAGTGTGTGTGTGTGTGTCTGTGTGTGTGTCCAGTGTGTGTGTGTGTGTCCAGTGTGTGTGTGTGTGTCCAGTATGTGTGTGTGTGTCCAGTGTGTGTTTGTGTGTGTGTGTGTCTGTGTGTCCAGTGCCTGTGTGTGTGTCCTGTGTGTGTGTGTATCCTGTGTGTCCACTGTGTGTGTCCAGTTTGTGTGTGTGTGTCCAGTTTGTGTGTGTGTCCAGTGTGTGTGTGTATGTCCAGTGTGTGTGTGTGTGTGTCTTGTGTGTGTGTGTCTTGTGTGTGTGTGTGTGTGTGTTTCTGTGTGTGTGTGTGTGTGTCCAGTGTGTGTGTGACCTGTGTGTGTGTGTGTCCTGTGTGTGTCCAGTGTGTGTCCAGTGTGTGTGTGTGTGTGTGTGTGTGTGTGTGTGTGTCTCTGGTGTGTGTGTATGTGTGTGTGTGTGTGTGTGTGTGTGTGTGCAGTGTGTGTGTGCAGTGTGTGTTTCCAGTGTGTGTGTCTAGTGTGTGAGTGTGTCCTGTGTGTGTGTCCAGTGTGTTTGTGTGTGTGTCCAGTGTGTGTGTGTGTCCAGTGTGTGTGTGTGTCCAGTGTGTGTGTGTGTCCAGTGTGTGTGTGTGTGTGTTTGTGTTTCCACAAACTGAACACACACTCACCCTGGACACACACGCACTTGACACACACACTAGACACACACACACGCACACACACACACACACACACACACACTGGACAAACACACATATACACACTGTGACGTCACGAGAGGCTACACAGCTTTCAGCGGGATTGCTCAAGTAGTGCAAGGAGACAAGGTTCAAACAAAACAAGGATTTTATTATAGGTCTTGGGAAATTAACGAAAATATAACAAAATTATGTTCTCTTGTGGCTCTTTAAGGGTTAACAGTTCAGGGATGTCTCTTCCACATCCAAAATCATAATTCTCACTCGCTCAGATAACTTTTCCCCAGCCTTACTGTAGTCCACGTTGCAGCTAGTGGCCAACCTAGCAAAAAGTCCTTCCAAATGTCTCTCACGTATTTCCACAGGTGCATATATCCAAAGGTGAATATTTCCCAAAGGTAAGTATCTCCAAATCCTTATATTCCTCATGGAAGTGGACGTGCAGCACTCTTGTCCTCCAGAGAGCCCAGGTTGGAGACTGTGTCTCTTCCCTTCCCAAACCTTCAGCTCATCAGCTCCTCATTTGTTTCAGCTGCGTGGGAAGATTGGCCATAGAGGGTGGAGTTCCCGACCATACCAGCAGATGGAGCCATAGCTGTCTGGGTTTGCAGCCACCTCAGGGGATGTAACGTCCCTCCAGGACACAGCCTCTCGTGACATCACACATCCCCCTCCTCGGGACCGACGTCCTGCGTCGGGTAAAGGCAGCGAAGAAGGCATCACGCCGGGAGAGGGCGTCCGCATTGCCGTGGTGCTTGCCAGCCTGCTCTCTCTTCAACTCCTCCACCTCTAGGACCAGGGACTCAGCCTCCTGTTGTCTCTCCTTGAGTTTCTTACTGAACGCATCAGCCTTGGTTTTAGCAGAGTTTAGCTTCTGTTGAGCAGCTTTCAGTTCCTTCTCTCTCTCTGCCTCCGCATTCTTCATCTTGTTCTCCAACACCTTGTACTTCTCCTCTGCCTTCTTCTGGACCTCCTTACTACTGCGCAGGGTCTCCTCACACTCCCTCGATGGTCCTGCGCAGCCTCTCCAGCTCCTCCTGTTGCTTAGGGAAGGAGCTCTGTTGGAGTTTAGCCTGGAGGATATCTAACTCTTCTGTCTTCATGTCTAACTGTTGCTTTAACAAACGATACCTCTCAGCGGTCCCCTTCAGACCAGACAGTTCTTTGTCCAGATTCTGTACCTCCGTCTCTGTGTCGGTCTGGGCACCTGCCATCCCTATCAGAGCCCGGGCGGGAGTGAGTAACTCGGAGGATTGCACCGGAGCCTTCCCAGGATGAGTCTTGCCTCTCCGTTTCCGAGGTACTCGGGTTATCCTCTCCTGAGACTCTCTCCAGAGTGGGTAAAAGGCTGGGCAGTCTCGTCCCAATTAGGACAGGGACGGGGAGGGAATCAACCACCCCCGCCGTCGTGTGTATGGTTCCCCGTGTGCTGGTCATTGTAAGTTCAGTAATGGGGTATTCTCTGGTGTCCCCATGGACACAGGAAACTGGGAGGACTTTCCCCGGGGTCAGACACGTTGGGCCCACCAAATCCTTACGCACCAGGGTGGCCCCGGCTACCAGAATCCAGTAAGGCCTCCACATCATGGTGATTCACAGTTACCGGGCAGGTGGGGGGTCGATCTGGGCCGCCATCTACGACTCCCAAGAGCGAGGCAAAACGGTGTGTGGGTGCTGAGCTGGAGGACTCCGCAGTGGGCATAGGTTCATCGGCTGGTTTCCCACACTGCCAGGAGATATGTCCCATCTCCCCACACCGGTAACACTGTCGAGTTTCCCCATCCTGGTGTACTCTTCTTGGACCCGCCTGGTTTCTGGCTCCCCCTGGAGCCGGGATAAGTCCTGACGCGGCGGGGTTCGAGACCTTGGGGTCCTTTGGACGGGTTTTCCCATTTGTGGTGGGGCCGCACTCCTGGGGTCTTTTCGGGAAGCATTCAGCATCTCCGCTGTGGCCTGGTACTTTTCCACAGCTTCCACGGTCAGCTCAGCCGTGGTCAAGGCCTGTTGACTGATGAACCGTTTTGCCTCATAAGGCAGGGCGCGTAGGT
The DNA here is from genome assembly GCF_020615455.1 of Coregonus clupeaformis. NCBI lineage: Eukaryota > Metazoa > Chordata > Actinopteri > Salmoniformes > Salmonidae > Coregonus > Coregonus clupeaformis. The sequence goes on from NW_025534751.1 coordinate 94,668, forward strand.
AACGATCCACCACAACGGCCTCCACCACCGCCGCTGCTGTATTCCTCTGCGGATCCAGCCATTTCCTTGCGATTCGGACAAGTTCATGCATCTGCGCCCGAGGAGGTTGGTCTGGTTGGAAGGTCCAGCTGTGAAAGCGCTGGGCCATACCAAACTTTGTGAGTCCATATCTGCTGAGGATCTCAGACTTCAGGGCATCATAGTCAGTAACCTGGTCAGGGCCCAGGTCCCGGACAGCATTCAGTGATTCCCCGGTTAGAAAGGGGGCTAACAGACCAACCCACTGTTGCTTGGGCCAGGCTTCCCTAGTGGCCGTGGCCTCAAATGCATGCAGGTATGCCTCAATGTCATCGGTAGCTCCCATCTTAGATATAAAGTCACTTGCCTTTATTGGGCGGGTATTTTGGACCACCCTCTGTCTCTGCAACTGCAATTCCTCTGCCTTCAGAAGGTTGGCTTTCTTTTGCTCCTCCAAGAGAGCCACGTTTGCTTGCATCTGGGCTTGCTGGCCAGCAACAAGGGCTTTCAATATGTCCTCCATTTCAGTCGGCGGGGGAGCCTACGGCCAACTTGGAAAACTGGGTGATCAAACCTTCGGTATCCTCCTCTGACATGCACTATTAACGCTTGAGCGTGCCTGTATTCTCCACCATCTGTGACGTCACGAGAGGCTACACAGCTTTCAGCGGGATTGCTCAAGTAGTGCAAGGAGACAAGGTTCAAACAAAACAAGGATTTTATTATAGGTCTTGGGAAATTAACGAAAATATAACAAAATTATGTTCTCTTGTGGCTCTTTAAGGGTTAACAGTTCAGGGATGTCTCTTCCACATCCAAAATCATAATTCTCACTCGCTCAGATAACTTTTCCCCAGCCTTACTGTAGTCCACGTTGCAGCTAGTGGCCAACCCAGCAAAAAAGTCCTTCCAAATGTCTCTCACGTATTTCCACAGGTGCATATATCCAAAGGTGAATATTTCCCAAAGGTAAGTATCTCCAAATCCTTATATTCCTCATGGAAGTGGACGTGCAGCACTCTTGTCCTCCAGAGAGCCCAGGTTGGAGACTGTGTCTCTTCCCTTCCCAAACCTTCAGCTCATCAGCTCCTCATTTGTTTCAGCTGCGTGGGAAGATTGGCCATAGAGGGGTGGAGTTCCCGACCATACCAGCAGATGGAGCCATAGCTGTCTGGGTTTGCAGCCACCTCAGGGGGATGTAACGTCCCTCCAGGACACAGCCTCTCGTGACATCACAACACACACTGGACACACACACACATACACACTGGACACACACACACACACACACACATACTGGACACACACACACACTGGACACACACACACACACACACACTGGACACACACACACACAGGACACAAACACGACACACACACAGGACACACACACTGCACACACACACACACACACACACTGGACACACACACTGGACACACACACACATACACACAGGATACACACACACACACACCGGACACACACACATACACACACTGGACACACACACACACAGGACACACATTGGACACACACACACACACATACACACACTGGACACACACACACACACACACACACACACACACACACACACACAAACCACTGGATCCACAGCAACTCAAAAGCTTTTTCTGGGAGTGTGAGTGAGGAAGGATCTTTGGGTTCTCTGCCTCTCCTAGCAGCCTGTCATTCATCACTCAAGCTGTTTGCTAACTCTGCTTCATGCGTTGCCAAAATAAGTAGCTCTGTTTGTGCTCAGACAATCCTACATTTCACACATACACACACGCACACCATTCACCTGCACTGCACAGGCCCCAGAAGCACTGAGAATACTGGGCCTCAATTGGCTCTCAGTCACTGCAGCAAATAGCTATCGCCATAATGAAAGGTTTTTAATACGAGTAGCTGTTTTCCCTGATGTGTCTTTGTCAAACTGTGGAAGTTTATTTAGTGGTGAAAGTCATTCTCAATCATTTTAACGTTCAACTGTCTCGGTAATTAGCAGGTTCAATGCAGCGAAGGGGTATTTTGGAATGACACCCTCCATTATATGGTGTGCAAGGACTGAACACTCGTTGGTGCAACACAGAATGTACCGAGATAGAAGGAGAGATTGTGGGTGTCTTTATGCCAACAAAGTGTGATTCCAGAGTTTCTACAGTGTTAAATAGCCTTAGTTATGTTATTTTAAGGACCTATCTTGTGCCTCCTCGCCACAGCGCTACCGTGTCCTCAAGCAACTCAGCGAGAAGAAGCTGAAGGGTTTTTAAAGTGGACAACTTAAACGAAAACCATTCTCTTTTTTCATGAGTGTTCCAGAAGACAGACCTTCATTGCCAGGACAAATAGTGATGTTGTTTCCAAACCAAACTTCAAGGTCTTTAAGTGAGTGTGTGTGTGTGTGTGGGGGGTCGGACACATATTAACAGAGCTCTCTGCCTAGGCTTCCTCACGGCACCATGACAACCAATACTTACAAAGTAATCCTTATTTTGAATATTTTGAAATAGACCAAATTTCTTTTGGGCTGAGAATATAAGACTTATAACTCTGAGAGAGCATCCAAGGGCTAGAATGATGTATATAGAATGTATGACAAACAATCATTTTTAAATATAATTCTAAAATCTTCAGAATTCTGAGATTTTTGTCCATAATACAGAATTCAAGCCAACATTCCAATCTCATTATGACTCAACAATTAAGCTAGGCTACAACCATAGAATTTGGAATTAGAACTTGGCTGCAACAAGTTCCAAACCAAAGAAAACAACCAGCATATCCATTCACCACACCATAACTACTCAAGTGTATATCTTTTTAAATCTTCATAAGTGGACAGACATCGCGGAGGAGAGGTGAGTTAGAACATAATAATGTGTAAAAGTGTTTGACTTCTAAGGAAATCAGTGAAGGTAGGCCTACTTATTACCATTTAATAAATTATACCAGTTAGCCTGAAGGTAACTGAAGTTGGAAAACTGGCATGGCCAGACAGTTTTAAGAAAATGACATGGAAAAGATTCACACAAAACAAAAAAAATAAGGAATACATGTTTCTCCATACATATTGATGCAGAGAGAAGTCATTGAGATGGAGAAAGAGATGACTGAAAGTGAGGAGATGGAGAAAGGCAACAAGATGAGGGGGGAAAACGAGAGATAGAAAGACAAAGAGAAATGGAGGGGCTGCTGAGAATGAGAAAGGAGATTGAGACTTGTAACAAGGTAGACCACTACCGGTGGAAGCTGCAGAGAGAGGTGTTGGAGGAAGTCAACAAGGTGAGGGTGGAACCAGAGCAAGAAAGAGAAAGGCTAATTGAAGAGTTGCTGAGACAGATAAGGGAGACTGAGGCTTCTATTGAGGTAAACTGCTACCAATGGAAGCTGGAGAGAGAGTTGTTTGAGAAACAGAGAGAAAGCGCAGTGTCAGACAGAAAAAATATGGAGCTCAAGATGGCAAAGCTGAAGGTGCAGAACATACTGCACTTGGCCAAGATAGGGAAGTTGACCGTGGAGAACACGAGGCTGTCAGCTGAGAATGAAAGGCAGCGAGAGGTGATGGACAAACAGAGAGAAAGCGCAGCGACCGACAAACAAACAATGGTGGACAAGATATCAAAGGTGAAGATGTCCTTGGCCAAGTTATGGAAGGTGACAGTGGAGAACAAGAAGAGACTGTTAGCTGAGAATGAAAGGGTGGGGAAGGAGAGGGTGAGAGAGAGGAATGGATGGAATCTCATAAGAAATGGTTTGGAGACAGCTTTGGCCAAAGCAGACCAGGAGAGGAATCAGACCCTAGTAGCCTGGAAGGAGGACAGGGGAGATGGGCCAAGGCCAAGGCTGGCCTACGAAGCCTCTTGGATCAACGGGGGGAAAGATGGATGAAGGAGAAGGAGGAGATTAAGAGGAGGAGCACGCAGGCAGCAGAGGAGTGGATAATTGAGCTGAGAGAGAAGGAGAGAGCGATAGAGGCTCTGGAAAGAGAAAAGATGAGGATTCTGTGCCTGAATGGACAAGAGAAGAAGGGATGGGAGATGGAAAAGAGAGAGATGGAGAAGGAGAACTGGAAGATTACAGAGGAGCGGGAGAGAAAGAGTAGTGAAATTGAGAAAATGCAAAGGGACAAAGAGAGATGGGCAATAGAGAAGAGGGATGTGGTGGAGAGGATGAAGGAGGCGTACATAAAGCTGTACCAGATGCAGACTGTCCTGAGGTTCAGAGAGCAAGAGCAGGCACAGGTACAGTACTCCATTTAACCAGTCACAGTTCAGGGAGGTCATAAGTCACCTCCTAATGGTTATACTATCAGATTCAACAGATTAAGTTGACTGCATGCTAGAGAAGGAGTAATAATAATATTTCAGATCACTGACCAACATGTATGGACTTTCTCTTTCAGATGGAAACTAAACGCGCCCCAGAGAGTCAGGGCAAAGCAGGAGAAAAAGGAGAGGAAAGAAAGAGACTTGTTGGAGAAGAACAAAGTAAAAGAACTGCTCAGAGCTAGAAAAGCAGAGAGTAAGGAAGAAGTGAGGAAGAATAAGGAGAGGGTGAAAGCCCACCTGGACGAGGTGGCAAGGAACTATAACGAAAAGAAACAGAGGGATAAAGAAAGAGAAAAGCTGTTGAAAAAGGCATATGGCAAAGAAAATCACATGGTGTACATCCCAGACCTCATACTGAAGAAGATGTAAGAACACAACGCATATGGAAGAGTAAATATTATCAGCTAGCATTGGTCAAAAGTTCATTTCTATCTTCTTTCATTTAGTGGAATACTTCATCAATAAAATAATATGAGCATTTATTTGTCAGCATTCATTCCCATATGGAAGAAAGAACACACAAAATATGAGAAAAGTATAAGATGTGGATTAAAGGTTGATGTGGTTACTGGATAATGCAATGTGAAGGGCTAGATTCTATCAAATCGGAGGTGGAACTGCGTTAGAGATGGCAAATCCACAAGCAGCTCCTTGCATTAGCTTATCGCGTACACTGCCATTGGATGCAACGAGAGAGAGAGAGAGAGAGGCATCAACAGAATACCCTTAGGTGCATGAATGCCTAGTGTGTTTATGTATACGTGTGTGTCAGAGGAGGCTGGTGGGAGGAGGTATAGGAGGACAGGCTCATTGTAATGGCTGGAATGGAATAAATGGAAGAGTTTCCATATGTTTGATGTGTTTGATACCGTTCCATTTATTCCATTCCAGCCATTCCAATATGCCCATCCTCCTATAGCTCCTCCTACCAGCCTCCTCTGGTGTGTGTGTGTGTATGTGTCAGTGGTACACGCCTCCGATGAGCAACACTGCTCTTACCCCCTCATCCCCCATCAGTGGCTGTCTCCTGCCCCCTCTCCTCCATCCGTCTCTGGCCACCTCTCCTGCTCCCACTCCTCCATCCCTCTCTGGCACACTCTCCTGCCCCCTCTCCTCCATCCCTCTCTGGCCCACTCTTCTGGCCCCTCTCCTCCATCCCTCTCTGGCCACCTCTCCTGCTCCCACTCCTCCATTCCTCTCCTCCATCCCTCTCTGGCCTATTCTCCTGCCCCCTCTCCTCCATCCCTTTCTGGCCCACTCTCCTGCCCCCTCTCATCCATCCCTCTCTGGACACCTCTCTGGCCACCTCTCCTGCTCCCACTCCTCCATCAATTATTACACTGAGTCTGGCCTTGACCTGGGCCTCCCGGTACCTCTCTGTCATCTCACCAGTTTGTAGTGGCAAATACAAAAAGTTATTGATGCCACTTACTAGTGACCTGGGGATAATTCCATTGCACACAATCCAATAAAAGAGAGAAATCCAATAATTTTAGTCCATTTATTTTCGTTATTTTCTTAAATCATTGTCACTAACAGAAAGAGTACGATATGAAACGGTTGAAAATTCTCTCTGCTCTCAGGCACACTAGTTCCCACCCACACAATTTTAATTTATTTTTTATTTTACCCTTATTTTACCAGGTAAGTTGACTGAGAACACATTCTAATTTACAGCAACGACTTGGGGAATAGTTACAGGGGAGAGGAGGTGGGATGAATGAGCCAATTGGAAGCAGGGGATGTGGTCCTCTGTAGCTCAGCTGGTAGAGCACGGCGCTTGTAACGCCAAGGTAGTGGGTTCGATCCCCGGGACCACCCATACACAAAAAAATGTATGCACGCATGACTGTAAGTCGCTTTGGATAAAAGCGTCTGCTAAATGGCATATTATTAATATTAATTAGGTGTCCATGATTGTATGAGGGTCCAGATTGGGAATTTAGCCAGGACACCGGGGTTAACACCCCTACTCTTACAATAAGTGCCATGGGATCTTTAGTGACCACAGAGAGTCAGGACACCCATTTAACATCCCATCCGAAAGACGCCACCCTACACAGGGCAATGTCCCCAATCACTGCCCTGGGGCATTGCGATATTTTATTATAGACCAGAGGAAAAAATGCCGGCACTTGCAGTCTAGGTAGGGCTTCATGTGCGAGATCTCTAATAGCGTCATTCTAGTGGAATCCAGAAAGAACAAAACCCTGTCCTCAAACATTTACATTTTATGTATTTAGTCTTCATAATCATCGTCCTTCATCAATTGTGTCTTTTTATTTTTATTTTTGCAAATTTAAAAGACCTAGCTAGCTAAAAGACAAAGTCAACCGGTTCCTTTAATAATTGCAGCTAATTTTCTCATTCACCTGGCAGCCTTTTATATATTATTATTATTATTATAAATATTATAGCTCTCATCTGTGTCACAGACAGATGTCATGTGTTCATCATACTCACATCCCTCCTCCACACCAACCCCCCACACACACACACACACACACACACACACACACACACACACACACACACACACATACAAACACACAGGTGAGCTGAGGCACATCTGTCTTAGAGTTATCACTCTCCTCCTCAGCAACACTTTCATTAGGAGTTGGCAGAGGCAGCCTGCCTCGTGCGCACACACACACACACACACACACACACACACACACACACACTTGGACAAATGTATATACTTACTGTTTGTGTGTGTGTTTGTGTGTGAGTGTGTGTGTGTGTGTGTGTGTGTGTGTGTGTCCAGTGTGTGTGTGTTTGTGTGTGTGTCCAGTGTGTTTATGTGTTTGTGTGTCCAGTGTGTGTGTGTGTGTCCAGTGTGTGTGTGTGTGTCCAGTGTGTGTGTGTGCGTGTGTGTCCAGTGTGTGTGTGTGTGTGTGTGTGTGTGTGTGTGTGTGTGTGTGTGTGTGTGTGTGTGTGTGTCGTGTGTGTGTGTGTGTGTGTGTGTGTGTGTGTGTGTGTGTGTGTGTGTGTGTGTGTGTGTGTGTGTGTGTGTGTGTGTGTGTGTGTGTGTGTGTGTGAGTTCAAGTGTATCCCTCAATGACTGTCTGTTCTTCTGCTTACCGCTACAGTGTGGAACATGGTGGAGAGAACACAATGAAACCTGGACTTAGAAAATGTGAGTGTTGACTGCTGTGAATAATATGACTAAGAATAAGTCTTAATTCAAGTGAAGTCAAAGTCAAAGACCACCATCATTACTTACTTGGTCATATTAAATATCAGCTGTAGTTCTACAGAAGCACAAATCAGGGACACCAAAGTTTAGAAAGAGTTGCTTTGACAATGTGTGTGTCTGTGTGTGTGTGTGTGTGTGGCGCGTTCATGTTACTTTAAAAATGTGTGTTTGTGTTCATTCATGCATAAAGGAGTGTGTGTGTCTGTGTGTGTGTTCATGCGTTACATTAGAAATGTTTGTGTGTGTTCATGCATGAATATGTCTGTGTGTCCAGTGTGTGTTCAGGATGTGTTTCCAGTGTGTGTGTGTTCAGGATGTGTGTGTGTGTGTGTGTAATTAATGGGAATAAGTGTGTTTTATATTACCATACAGTATAACATATGATCATTCAACAAGTCTCAAGTTACCTTAACTTCTCCTTTTGATACCTAGAAACATCTACATTAAATGAATTAGTGAAAAGTGAGTTAACATTCTAATGTGAATGATGATGATTTCTAATATTGTGTCTGGTTTCATCCATCAGATGTCTGTGATCTCACACTGGACCTAAACACAGTAAACAGATTCCTCTCTCTGTCTGAGGAGAACAGAAAGGTGACATGTAGGAGAGAGGAGCAGCCGTATCCTGATCACCCAGAGAGATTTGAGGTCTGGGAACAGGTGCTGTGTAGAGAGGGTCTGACTGGGCGCTGTTACTGGGAGGTAGAGTGGAGTGGGAACAGGGCTGTTATAGGAGTGGCATATAAAGGAATCAGCAGGAGAGGAGTGGGTAGTGACTGTCTGATTGGACACAATGACAAGTCCTGGAGTCTGATCTGCTCTGACAACAGTTACTCTGCCTGTCACAATAATAAGTCCACTACCATAGACGTCCCCTCCTCCAGCTCCCACAGAGTAGGAGTGTATCTGGACTGGCCAGCCGGCACTCTGTCCTTCTACAGAGTCTCCTCTGACACACTGACCCACCTGAACACATTCCACTCCACATTCACTGAGCCCCTCTATCCAGGGTTTAGGGTTTGGTTTGATGGCGCCTCAGTGTCCCTGTAAATAATAACCATGGTAACACTGACACACACACACACACTGGGAACACACACACACAAACACATTAAACACACACACACACACACTGTACACACACACACTGGACACACACAAACACACACACACACTGGACACAAAAAACACACACAAACACACACACACACACACACACTGGACAAACACTAACACTGGACACACACACACACTGGACACACACACACTGGACACACAAACACTGGACACACACACACACTGGACACACACACACTGGACACACACACACACTGGACACACACACACACTGGACACACACACACTGGACACACAAACACACACACACACACACACACACACTGGACACACACACACTGGACACACTCACACTGGACACACACACTCACACACACACTGGACACACACACACACACACACACACACAAACACACACACACACTGAACACACACACTAGACACACACACACTGGACACACACACACACTGGACACACACGGACACACACACTGGACACACACACACACACACACACACACACACACTGGACAAACACACACGCTGGACACACACACTGGACACACACAAACACACACTATAACACAATGCACACACACACACACACACTGGACAAACACACACATTGGATACACTCACACTGGACATACACACACACACACACTGGACACACACACACTGGACACACACACACTGGACACACACTAACACACACACACACACTGAACACACACAAACACACACAAACACTAACACACACACTGGACAAACACACAAACTGGACAAACACACAAACTGGACACACACACTGTACACACACACACACTGAACACACACACTGGACACACACACACTGGACACACACACACTGGACACACATAAACACACACACACACACGCACACACACTGGACACACACAAAACACACACACACACACACACACACACACACACACACTGGACACACACACACAGTGGACACACACACACACACTGGACACACACACACACACTGGACAGACACACGCAGGACAAACACACACACACACACACACACACTGGACACACACACACACACACATACACTGGACACACACACACACTCAACACACACACACACTGAACACACACACACTGGACACACACACACACATACACAAACACACTGGGGACACACACACACACACACACTGAACACACACACACACACTGAACACACACATTGGACACACACACAAACACACTGAACACACACACACACTAGACACATACACACTGGACACACACACACACTGGACACACACACACTGGACACACACACACATACTGGACACACACACACACTGGACACACACACACACACACACACACACACACACTGGCCAAATTTCCATGTGTTGTATTTTGATGAAAGGAAATCCCATATAGCCTACTGGACAGGACTTTGCTATGGCATCTTCTGTTTGGGTGTCTCAGGTCAGGTCTGAGCCATGATCAGAATGTGTCTCTGTGTCTATTTCCAGCCCTGCCATTTCTACCTGTCCTGATCTAGTGTTTCACCCCTGACCTCCTCACACCGTCTCACTGTCCATGTCTGCTTTTAGCTCCCACCTCTACTTCACTGGGTTATAATGGACCTTATGCTTGTTATGTCACCTCTGTAACCAGTTATCAAACATACTGACCTTTCTGACCCTATCCCATGGCCCTACTTTCTACAACTGAACATTAAAATTCCTCTATGAGTTTTGTTTCGTGTCCATTTACTTATCTATGTATTTGTTGTATATTGGGGTTGTGCTGCAGAGCATCATGGGGGTTTGTATGTGTTGAGATGATCACGTTCCAGATAAATGGCTGATCTGATTCCTGTCTCCCGTCTCATCATTATTTAATTGTTGTACAGACGTGGTTATGAAACCCACGAGACATAACAGAAGATTGGTGATGAGTAAGTCAGAATAGTTCCTGTAGATTCAATCTGGAAGAAGTGGGTTTTTACAACTGTTTAAAACTGTTATTTTCTGTGGTACAGAATAGGCTAATGTTAGCACAGTGTATTGCTAGCATAGCACGTGCATAGGAAAAAGTACTTGTTACATTTTGAATGCTTAGCAGCACAGAAAATGGTCCAATTCACGCACTTATCAAGAGAACATCCCTACTGCCTCTGATCTGGCAGACTCACTAAACACAAATGCTTTGTTTGTAAATTGTCTGAGTGTTGGAGTGTGCCTCTGGCTGAACGTAAATTTTAAAAACAAGAAAATCGTCTGGTTTGCTTTATGTAAGGAATTTGAAATGATTTATACTTGTACTTTTACTTTTGATACTTAAGTATATTTTAGCAATTACATTTACTTTTGATACTTAAGTATATTTAAAACCAAATACTTTTAGACTTACTCAAGTAGTATTTTACTGGGTGACTTTCACTTTTAGTTGAGTCATTTTCTGTTAAGGTATCTTTACTTTTACTCAAGTATGACAATTGGGGACTTTTTCCACCATCGTCATGGACGGCAGAAAAGGACTGGAGACGGACATCGGAGTGGGAAAACAACGTGATTAAAAAGGAGGAATATACAGTGATTAAAGGAAAGGACATTTATTCAAATGTGAAGACAAACCTTTTAATTAAATCTGCTAAATGAGCGAACTTATGAGGAAACGTCAGTGAGTGAAGTGAATGAATGTGACACTCTGGCTCTAGGACTTTTGTATGTGAGCTAGAGTGTATGTTGTTTTGTTGGGGATTTGGGTGTTTTTCTATGTTGGTAGTTCTGTCGGGTGTATTTCTATGTTTGCAGGTCTGTGGGTTGGTTTTCTAGGTATTGTATGTTGTAGTCAATGACTCCCAATCGGAGGTAACGAGTGTCAGCTGTCGGCTCGTTATCTCTGATTGGGAGCCATATTTAACTGTCAGTTTTCACCTTTGTTTTGTGGGTTATTGTTCCAAGTTCAGTGTATTGTTACGTTAGGACTTCACTATCGTCTTTTTGTTGTTTTTACGTGGTTGCTTTATAAATAAAGTCATCATGTTCACTCCATGCGCTGCGTATTGGTCCGCTCCTTCCGACGATCGTGACAGAATAACCCACCGTAAAGGAACCAAGCAGCGCGTCCAGGAACAAAGGGTCTGGACATGGAAGGAACTGGTGGAAGGAAAAGGGTCCTGGACTTGGGAGGAGATCCTCGATGGGATGGATCGCCGTCCTTGGAGCGAGAGACGGTGGAGAGGCGACGGCGAGAGGAGCAACGGCATCAGCAGGGCCATCATCGTCGGAAGGACGAGAGGCAACCCCTAGAAATTTTTGGGGGCACATGGCTTGGGCGACGGAGCAGCAGGAGGCTGCCACAAGGCAGAGTCAGAGGGCTGCCAGGTTAAGGGGGCTGACGGAGGCAGAGAAGGGACGGATTCAGTGGGCTACCAGGTCAAGGGGGCAACTGGGTAAAGCAGGGAAGGAAAGTGTTGAGGCACGGCGTGAGGTACTGGGGTGTGTAACCAGTTCGGTCCGGCCCGTTCCTAGTCCCGTGGTGCAGCCAGTAGTGTGTGTTCCCGTGACGGTACGGCCTGTTCCGGTCCCTCGCACTAGGGATACGGTGCGCGTCGCCAGCCCAGCCCGGCCTGTTCCTACTCCTCGCACCAGGGATACGGTGCGCTCTCGCCAACCCGGCCCGGCCTGTTCCGGCCACTCGCACCAGGGATACGTGCGCGCCGCCAGCCCAGCCCGGCCTGTTCCTACTCCTCGCACCAGGGATACGGTGCGCTCGCCAACCCGGCCCGGCCTGTTCCGGCCACTCGCACCAGGGGATACGGTGCGCGCCGCCAGCCCAGCCCGGCCTGTTCCTACCCACGCACCAGGGATACGGTGCGCTGCCAGCCCGGCCCGGCCTGTTCCGGCCACTCGCACCAGGGATACGGTGCGCGTTCGCCAGCCCCCGCCCCGGCCTGTTCCTGCTCTCCGCACTAGGCGTTATGGGAGTCCCCAGGGTCCAGCATGCCCTGTTCCGGCTCCCCGCACTAGCCGTTATGGGAGTCCCCAGGGTCCAGCATGCCCTGTTGCTGCTCCCCGCACTAGGCGGTATGTGAGTCCCCAGGGTCCAGCATGCCCTGTTCCGGCTCCCCGCACTAGGCGTTATGGGAGTCCCCAGGGTCCAGCATGCCCTGTTCCGGCTCCCCGCACTAGGCGTTATGGGAGTCCCCAGGGTCCAGCATGCCCTGTTGCTGCTCCCGCACTAGGCGGTATGTGAGTCCCCAGGGTCCAGCATGCCCTGTTCCGGCTCCCCGCACTAGGCGTTATGGGAGTCCCCAGGGTCCAGCATGCCCTGTTCCGGCTCCCCGCACTAGGCGTTATGGGAGTCCCCAGGGTCCAGCATGCCCTGTTCCGGCTCCCCGCACTAGGCGTCATGTGCGTTCCCAGGGTCCAGCAAGCCCTGTTGCTTCTCTCCGCACTAGCCCTGAGATGCGTGTCCTCAGCCCGGTACCTCCTGTTCCGGCACCACGCACCAGGCCTACGATGCGCCCTCAGACGGCCAGAGTCTGCCGTCTGCCCAACGGGGCCTGAACTGTCCGTCTGCCCAACGCCGTCTGAACTGTCCGTCTGCCCAACGCCGTCTGAACTGCCCGTCTGCCCAACGGGGCCTGAACTGTCCGTCTGCCCAACGCCGTCTGAACTGTCCGTCTGCCCAACGCCCGTCTGAACTGCCCGTCTGCCCAACGGGGCCTGAACTGTCCGTCTGCCCAACGCCGTCTGAACTGCCCGTCTGCCCAACGCCGTCAGAGCCTTCCGCCAGACAGGATCAGCCAGAGCCTTCTGCCAGACAGGATCAGCCAGAGCCTTCCGCCAGACAGGATCAGCCAGAGCCTTCCGCCAGACAGGATCAGCCAGAGCCTTCCGCCAGACAGGATCAGCCAGAGCCTTCTGCCAGACAGGATCAGCCAGAGCCTTCTGCCAGACAGGATCAGCCAGAGCCTTCTGCCAGACAGGATCAGCCAGAGCCTTCTGCCAGACAGGATCAGCCAGAGCCTTCTGCCAGACAGGATCAGCCAGAGCCTTCTGCCAGACAGGATCAGCCAGAGCCTTCCGCCAGCCAGGATCCGCCAGAGCCGTCCAGCCAGGATCCGCCTGAGCCAGCCAGCCAGGATCTGCCCTCAGTCCGGTGCTGCCCTTTAGTCAGGTGCTGCCCCTTAGCCCGGTGCTGCCCCTTGGTCCGGTGCTGCCCCTTAGTCCGGTGCTGCCACTTAGTCCGGTGCTGCCCCTTAGTCAGGTGCTGTCCCTTAGTCCGGTACTGCCTACTAAACAGTTTGTGACTGTGGTGGGGTGGGGATCACGACCGGGCCAGAGCCACCACCGTGGACAGACGCCCACCCAGACCCTCCCCTAGAGCGTATGCTGGTGTGCCCGGAGTGCGCACCTTTAGGGGTACTGTGACACTCTGGCTCTAGGACTTTTGTATGTGAGCTAGAGTGTATGTTGTTTTGTTGGGGATTTGGGTGTTTTTCTATGTTGGTAGTTCTGTCGGGTGTATTTCTATGTTTGCAGGTCTGTGGGTTGGTTTTCTAGGTATTGTATGTTGTAGTCAATGACTCCCAATCGGAGGTAACGAGTGTCAGCTGTCGGCTCGTTATCTCTGATTGGGAGCCATATTTAACTGTCAGTTTTCACCTTTGTTTTGTGGGTTATTGTTCCAAGTTCAGTGTATTGTTACGTTAGGACTTCACTATCGTCTTTTGTTGTTTTTACGTGGTTGCTTTATAAATAAAGTCATCATGTTCACTCCACGCGCTGCGTATTGGTCCGCTCCTTCCGACGATCGGGACAATGAAGATCACGTGACTGAGGAAAATATTGCTTTGGTTGAGGACAATATTGAAGTGAGTGACAATCAGGAGCTTATTGAGAAACGAAAAATTATTGGAATTGTTGGAAACATTGGACAATTTGATGAAAGTATTGAGCAGTGGAGCTCATATAGAGAACGGTTTGAATATTTTGTTCTTGTAAATGACATGGATGAGGACAACATTGTGCCTACATGTTTTAGTGTAATGGGGCCAAATACATTTAATTTACTAGGCAGCCTGCTACAGCCAGTCAGAACAGGTAATAAGACGTATGGGGATATTGTGGAGATACTTAAAGGACATTTTTCACCAGAACCACTAGTTAATGCTGAAAGGTTCAGGTTCCACAGGATACATCAGGAAGAGGGAGAATCAGTAACAATGTTTGCTGCTGCATTAAAGAAACTACCAGAACACTGAGTTTAATGCTGTTCTAAAGGACATCATTAGAGACAGACTAGTATGTGGGCTACGGAGTGAAGCTACACAAAAGAGACTGTTGACTGAAAGTCATCTGACCTTGGCAAAGGACATTGAAATCAGTGTGTCCATGGAACTAGCTGCTAAAGAGGCTCACCAGTTGAGTTCATCAGGAACTTAGTGGGTTCATCTAACAATCCTAATCACCAGCTGATACATTTTAATCTCATACACAGGGTAAACCTTCCAACTAGAAAACAAAATTTAATGAACATATTAACCTCTCTTCTGTGTGATCTATGTAATCAATGTAAGGTTCTGTATTTATTTTTCTCAGTTCACCTTGTGTTCTTGAACGTAGCCCTGTTTCTTTGTGTTCTTGAACGTAGCCCTGTTTCTTTGTGTTCTTAAATGTAGCCCTGTTTCTTTGTGTTCTTGAACATAGCCCTGTTTCTTTGTGTTCTTGAACGTAGCCCTGTTTCTTTGTGTTCTTGAACGTAGCCCTGTTTCTTTGTGTTCTTGAACGTAGCCCTGTTTCTTTGTGTTCTTGAACGTAGCCCTGTTTCTTTGTGTTCTTGAACGTAGCCCTGTTTCTTTGTGTTCTTGAACGTAGCCCTGTTTCTTTGTGTTCTTGAACGTAGCCCTGTTTCTTTGTGTTCTTGAACGTAGCCCTGTTTCTTTGTGTTCTTGAACGTAGCCCTGTTTCTTTGTGTTCTTGAACGTAGCCCTGTTTCTTTGTGTTCTTGAACGTAGCCCTGTCTTTCATGTTTGTTCATTGATTTCACCTGTGTTAGTTACTCCCCTGGTCTCATCAGCTCCTTATTTAGTCCAGTTCATTCTGTTTGTGCCTTGTGAGGTATTGTTCGTTTTGACTCTACTAAGCCTTTTCCTAGCTCGTTTGTGAGAACCAGTTATAGCCTTCAGTCCTAGTTTTGATTCACCTGCCTGTTTGCCTACCTGTGTATGACCATTGCCTGCCTGTGACCACGATTCCTGTCTTCTGTAAAGGCGTAATAAACACCTGCCGTGCTCTGCGCGTGAATCTACACCTTTTTTTACACCAGTATTAATTTATTTTATTTTTTTTGTCATTTAGCAGACGCTCTTATCCAGAGCGACTTATAGTTAGTGAGTGCATACATTATTATACAGTGGGGAAAAAAAGTATTTAGTCAGCCACCAATTGTGGAAGTTCTCCCACTTAAAAAGATGAGAGAGGCCTGTAATTTTCATCATAGATACACGTCAACTATGACAGACAAAATGAGGGAAAAAAATTCCAGAAAATCACATTGTAGGATTTTGAATGAATTTATTTGCAAATTATGGTGGAAAATAAGTATTTGGTCAATAACAAAAGTTTCTCAATACTTTGTTATATACCCTTTGTTGGCAATGACACAGGTCAAACGTTTTCTGTAAGTCTTCACAAGGTTTTCACACACTGTTGCTGATATTTTGGCCCATTCCTCCATGCAGATCTCCTCTAGAGCAGTGATGTTTTGGGGCTGTCGCTGGGCAACACGGACTTTCAACTCCCTCCAAAGATTTTCTATGGGGTTGAGATCTGGAGACTGGCTAGGCCACTCCAGGACCTTGAAATGCTCCTTACGAAGCCACTCCTTCGTTGCCCGGGCGGTGTGTTTGGGATCATTGTCATGCTGAAAGACCCAGCCACGTTTCATCTTGAATGCCCTTGCTGATTGTCATGTGAATTTTTATCTCTAATTCACCCTAAGCTTGAATCATTACCAGAGGTTGTAAGGCTCTGGTTTTAATCATCAATGATTCAAGGTCCACAACTCACAAGTCTTATCTGTATTTTTATTCATGGCGAGAGCTCTGGGGCCAAAGACCCAAACATACGATTTTATACCTCCTGAACTTGACTCCTCCCACCTTTAGGTGGGTTTTCTAAACAGTTTCCGCCTTCCCCCTTGAATGTTTAGTACCGCCCCCTCTGTTAGTGGGTTGACACTACATGATAATTCTAACATTTATACTGTATTTGGGGTGAAATCCTTTAGTCATTATTCTTAAAATCCAAATTAATCTTACACTGATGGAAGGAGGTTTTCACTCAAAATCTCACAATACATGGCCCCATTTATTCTGTCCTTTACACGGATCAGTCGTCCTGGTCCCTTTGCAGAAAAACAGCCCCAAAGCATGATGTTTCCACCCCCATGCCTCACAGTAGGTATGGTGTTCTTTGGATGCCACTCAGCATTCTTTGTCCTCCAAACACGACGAGTTGAGTTTTTACCAAAAAGTTATATTTTGGTTTCATCTGACCATATGACATTCTCCCAATCCTCTTCTGGATCATCCAAATGCACTCTAGCAAACTTCAGACGGGCTTGGACATGTACTGGCTTAAGCAGGGGGACACGTCTGGCACTGCAGGATTTAAGTCCCTGGCGGCGTAGTGTGTTACTGATGGTAGGCTTTGTTACTTTGGTCCCAGCTCTCTGCAGGTCATTCACTAGGTCCCCCCGTGTGGTTGTGGGATTTTTGCTCACCGTTCTTGTGATCATTTAGACCCCACAGGGTGAGATCTTGCGTGGAGCCCCAGATCGAGGGAGATTATCAGTGGTCTTGTATTATCAGTGGTCCATTAATACAGGTAACGAGTGGAGGACAGAGGAGCCTCTTAAAGAAGAAGTTACAGGTCTGTGAGAGCCAGAAATCTTGCTTGTTTGTAGGTGACCAAATACTTATTTTCCACCATAATTTGCTAATAAATTCATTAAAAATCCTACAATGTGATTTTCTGGATTTTTTTTCCTCATTTTGTCTGTCATAGTTGACGTGTACCTATGATGAAAATTACAGGCCTCTCTCATCTTTTTAAGTGGGAGAACTTGCACAATTGGTGGCTGACTAAATACTTTTTTCCCCCACTGTTACGAACCCCGTGGCTCTAAACATCTAGGGTGGATGGACATGAGACCCGTAACATAAATTCATGTAAATTATAAGTGTGGCAGGGAACAGTGAGAACCAAAAATGACACAACAACCATGAACTACCGTCAAACACAAAGTGTTTATTGCTGAACACACGGTAAGGGTTTGGGAAAAAGGGCTGAGCAGGACCCAAGAAATGAAACAATAGTGTAAAACCCCTAAACTGATCTTGCCTGCCTCAAGAACCGCTAGGCTACTGCTACCATACAAAAATACAGTGGGTGGTCCGCTCAGGTCTCACTAGTGTTTATAGACAGAGTTCTTCCTACGGGTAATGTACGCCCAAGGGCAACTAGCTTAAACTCCCCTTTTCCCAGAAACACACCAAGCTACCAAACAGGGTAATCAGCAATTATATAAGTACACACCACACAGGATACAACAGTATCCACACTCAGGTAAAGAAATATATTCTAATAAAGTTACCAATAGGGTAACCAACAACTTAGTGAGTACACAACACACAGGACACCACCGTGTCCACACTCACATATGGAAAAAGTCTCTCTCTTCCTCAACAAACACAAGACTGGTTTTTATACAATGGGATGTGGGATTGAACAAACGAGTAACAGGTGGTGCTATTCACAGGAATGTTCACTGATTGGTCCAATCAGCAGACACCTCAACGACCACCAATCAGGAACATACAGGACACCTGTGATTAGGGCAGATAGAGTAGAAACACACAAAAACACAGGATACCTGTATCCGTAACACTCCCACCCTTAAAAGAGCAAACCACAATGGTTTGCGACACACGTACTATCACAACACCCAAATTCACAAATCATCCTATCGGGATAACAAAACAAAAAAACCTAGATCATTACACACGAGACAAAGCATCTGCCAACACATTATCCAACCCCCTTTTTGTGGCGGATCTCCAAATTATAATTTTGCACGACAAGTGCCCAATGCATAAGGCGTTGGTTCTGGTTGTACATCCGGTGGAGAAAAACTAAGGGGTTATGGTCAGTATACACTACCACTGGTAATGCACTGGAACCAACATAAACTTCAAAGTACTGCAGAGCTAACAACAAAGCTAGAGCTTCTTGTTCAATGGTGGAATAGTTTGTCTGACATTTGTTAAATTTCCGTGAAAAATAACAGACAGGATGGTCCACTCCACTCTGGTCTTGCTGCAGTAGAACAGCACCAGCACCTCTGGCACTTGCATCTACCTCCAGTTTAAACGGCCGCTCAAAATCTGGCGCAGCAAGAACAGGAGTACTACACAAGAGTGCTTTAGCAGTGTTGAAAGCAGTACAACAATCTTCAGACCATACAAATTTTCTCGCTCGGACTGAGCAAATCCGTTAATGGAGCAACTACCGCAGAGAAATTTTTACAGAAACTACGGTAGTAGCCAACCATCCCTAAAAAACGGCGTAGCTCTCTTCTGGTGGTAGGTGCGGGAAATGCGTTTATAGCTGAGACCTTGGCATCTACAGGGCGCACCTGACCATGGCCAACCTGTTTACCAAGATAAGTAACAGTGGCCTTCCCAAACTCGCACTTTGCTAAGTTCAGGGTTAGAGAAGCGGTTGCTAGACGTTCACACACTACCCTTAGAGTGTTAACATGATCAGCCCACTCAGTTGAATAAATTACCAGATCATCAAGGTAAGCACTACAATTAGGAACTCCAGCCAATACTGTGTTAACCAGGCGTTGGAAAGTGGCTGGTGCGTTCCGCATCCCAAATGCCATAACAGCATATTGTAGGAAGTGATCTGGGGTCACAAAGGCAGAGATGTCGGAGGCACGTGGGGTTAACGGCACCTGCCAGTAACCTTTTAGAAGATCTAGTTTGGTTACATAAGTAGCAGCACCAACAGTATCAATACAGTCATCCAGTCTGGGTAACGGGAACGAGTCGGGCACTGTGACAGCATTGACTTTCCGATAGTCCGTACATAATCTGGATGTCCCATCAGGTTTAGGAACCAGAATGCACGGAGAACTCCAAGGACTTGAACTTGGCATAGCCAGGTTATTCTCCAGCAAATAACCGACCTCACCCCTCATTATCTTTCTCTTAGCGACGTTGACACGATAAGGATGTTGCTTGATAGGTGCAGCGTTTCCAACATTAATGTCATGTTCTAACACATTTGTACCTGTAGGAACATCATTAAAAAGACACGGAAAACTGTGTAATAGTCTCACAATATCATCTGACTGTCTGTCCGTTAAATGAATCAGGCTTGACGGGAGAGACAGCAGCATCTCTGAATTGGGCAATCTAGCACACTGCTGCTGAGTATTGCGCAACTCCAAACCATCTCCGTCCACATCATTAACATGACCTCCCACTACAGCCGTAGCAGCAACAGAGACAGCCGACTCGGCCAGTTTCTCTGGACTGTCTACCTGAGTAACGGGTCTGTTGTGGTATGTCTTCAACATGTTAACGTGGCACACACGAGATTGGCGTTTTCTATCAGGAGTCTGTATCACATAGTCAGTTTCAGTTAGTTTCTTTTCAATGACATAAGGACCAGAGAAACGTGCTGACAATGACGCTCCTGGCACAGGCAACAACACAAGAACTCGGTCACCTGGCTGCAGTGAACGAGAAACAGCCTGTGTGTCATAGTGTCGTTTCATCCGTTTCTGTGAGGAAGACAGCGCTTCCTTTGCTAGAGCACAGGCAGCATGTAGGCGCTCACGAAAGCGACTAACGTAGTCCAACACATTTTCTTTCACACACAACTCTTGTGACAAAAACTGATCCTTAAGGACTTTCATAGGTCCTCTCATGGTGTGTCCAAACACCAGTTCAGCTGGGCTGAACCCTAGGGGATTCCTGTACTGTCTCACGGACAGCAAACAACACTAGAGGAACTCCCTCATCCCAATCTTTCTCAGATTCCAAGCAATATTTACGGAGCATAGACTTCAGGGTCTGATGCCAACGTTCAGCGCACCCTGAGACTCTGGGTGATATGCGCTTGACACACGGTGTATAACTGACAAGGATTTTAACACTTGTTTGAAAAGTTTAGAAAGGAAATTCGTACCCTGATCAGTTTGTATCACCTTAGGTAATCCAAAAGTTGAGAAGAATTTGATCAACGCTTTACTCACCACCGGAGCAGTAATCCTTCGCAGAGGAATGGCCTCTGGGTACCTGGTGGCCACACACATAATTGTCAACATAAACTGGTTACCAGATTTTGTTTTTGGTAATGGTCCAACACAATCAACCATCACATGTTCGAATGGTTCACCTATGGCCGGTATGGGACAAAGAGGCGCGGGGGGAAATAACCTGGTTCGGTTTCCCAACTACTTGACAGGTGTGGCAAGTCCGACAGAACTGAGCCACATCTTGTTTTAAGCCAGGCCAAAAGAAATGTCGCAAAACACGATCATAAGTCTTGGTGACTCCCAGATGTCCGGACCACTGGTGATCATGAGCGAGGGATAAAACATTTTGTCGAAAGGCTGTAGGAATCACTATTTGGTAAACAGCATTCCAATCTCCGCCAGCGTCAACATGGGATGTCCATTTACGCATGAGGAGATTACCATCAATGAAGTATGCCATGTTTTTCTTCTTTAGCTCGTCCTCTGAGACAACACTAGAAAAACATTTAGCCAGGCTAATGTCAACCTGTTGGTTAGCGATCAGCTGCTCACGAGTAACTGGTAACTGTATTGCCTCAGCAACAAGTTCCACATCCTTCTTCCTTTCTCTGGGCTGTTGGTCAGACTGCACCAGCTTACCAGAGGTAGCACCGAACTATCCTCTGGGTCAAACTCTCTGAATAGAATCGTGTCTGACAAATCTACCACTTCACCCACTTGTCGTGCTTGAGCACGTGTGACAGCACAAGCGGGGAACACATCTGGATAACCCTGTGCCAGCTCCTCGGAGAGAGACTGGTCACTTTTATCCATTACCTCCAATACGGGTATCACCTTTCCTCCGGCAATATCGTTGCCCATTATAAATGTCACACCTTTTACTGGCAACATAGGACGTACGCCAACTCTGAACAATCCACTGACTAACTCAGAGTGTACGTTCACAAAGTGCAATGGCACGGGAACAAATCCCATTTCAATTCCTTGTACTAACACACTGGAACCACAATATGTATTATTAGACAAGGGCAACACATCAGCTAGTATGAACGACTGCGCCGCACCAGTATCTCTGAGGATTCTAACTGGACGCTGAGACGCTTCGTCATCTGATATAGAAACAAACCCCTCAAAAATGAACGGTTCATAACTGTGATCTGGGACAGGGACTTTCAAACCACCTTCACTATGAGGCTTCTGTCTTGATTCCGGCCTTACAACCGCATGCGAATCAGCCCAACACCCGTTGGCGGCCTGGCGTGCTGAGGCATCCCCGGTTTGCGTTTTAGCCGAAAGCAATCATTAACCATATGTCCCACCTTATGACAATAGAAACAGTGACGCACATCTTTTGGGCGCGCTGGATGTACTGCTGGTCGACTAGGACTAAAAGTTAGCAACTCCGCAGCCCTGCTCTCCGTACGAGCCGAAAACACGCTCTTATGCGTCAACACAAACTTCGTCTGCCAATACAGACGCTTCCGACAGTGAGGATACTTTCTGTTCGTTCAGATAAACTACAATGCGTTCCGGTAAGCAATTTTTAAACTCTTCTAACAAGATTAACTCCCGTAGAGAGTTAAAATCAGTTACCTTACTAGCACTGTGCCATTTGTCAAACAGATTTCCTTTGTCTCTAGCAAACTCCACATAAGTCTGAGTAGGAGACTTTTTATGAGACCCTAAATCTTTGTCGATATGCCTCAGGAACAAGCTCATAGGCACGAAGAACAGTAGCTTTGACCACT
This sequence comes from Coregonus clupeaformis, assembly GCF_020615455.1. Classification (NCBI taxonomy): domain Eukaryota; kingdom Metazoa; phylum Chordata; class Actinopteri; order Salmoniformes; family Salmonidae; genus Coregonus; species Coregonus clupeaformis. The sequence goes on from NW_025534751.1 coordinate 117,387, forward strand.
TCATAATTCAAACTGTCTTCAAGAGGTAGCGCTGCCAGAACCTCTTGGGCTTTACCTGTTAGCTTACACTGAAGTAATAGGCACCATACCTCGTCGGGCCATTTCAATGCTACCGCTATACGTTCAAAAACACTGAAATAGGAATCAACCTCTGACTCCCTGAACACAGGTACCAAGGTGATCTGCCTACTAATATCAAACGTAGCAGATGACACAGCTGGTGAGGATGGCTCACTAGCAGGCATAGTATTAGCAGAGACTAACCTCGCTGTTTCTGCCTCTAGTTCCATTTTACGCGTCTCCAGTTCTGCCTCTAGCTTACGCGTCTCCTGTTCTGCCTCTAGCTTACGCGTCTCCTGTTCTGCCTCTAGCTTACGCGTCTCCAGCTTGTCTTGCCTGATTTGTGCCTGCTCTTCCGCCTCCATTTGGAGCCGTGTCGAGCGGACATCGATCCTGGCATCACTGTCAGTCAGTGGGGAGAGTGGGTCATAACGGGGCAATGTGGCTGGAGCCTTAGCCTCGTCCTCAGACACTGATGGGCTTCCAGGAACAGCAACCACATCCCCTACAGGAGCAGCAGACTCAGGCGGCGGTAACTCAAGCACTCGCTCGTTTAACAATATCGCTAGCACTACTTCCCTAACTTCTGCTTTCACTAAGCCCCTCGGTATGGGTGCAGAAAAGTGGTCAGCCAAAACCTGTAGATCCACTCTACGGCAATTATCAAAAACCTCCCACGTAGGGTTTTCCAAAAATGCCTCCAACTCAAAAGTAGCCATCCTACTAGCAACACGAGTCGTCGACTACTGAACACACAAAAAAAACAGGTAGTACCGCTGCCAAGCTCAACACTGAACCAGACACTTGCTAATTTGCATGAGTAGCATGGGATAGATAGTATCCCGGACGAACCCCCACTTTATGTTACGAACCCCGTGGCTCTAAACATCTAGGGTGGATGGACATGAGACCCGTAACATAAATTCATGTAAAGTATAAGTGTGGCAGGGAACAGTGAGAACCAAAAATGACACAACAACCATGAACTACCGTCAAACACAAAGTGTTTATTGCTGAACACACGGTAAGGGGTTTGGGGAAAAAGGGCTGAGCAGGACCCAAGAAATGAAACAATAGTGTAAACCCCTAAACTGATCTTGCCTGCCTCAAGAACCGCTAGGCTACTGCTACCATACAAAAATACAGTGGGTGGTCCGCTCAGGTCTCACTAGTGTTTATAGACAGAGTTCTTCCTACGGGTAATGTACGCCCAAGGGCAACTAGCTTAAACTCCCCTTTTCCCAGAAACACACAAAGCTACCAAACAGGGTAATCAGCAATTATATAAGTACACACCACACAGGATACAACAGTATCCACACTCAGGTAAAGAAATATATTCTAATAAAGTTACCAATAGGGTAACCAACAACTTAGTGAGTACACAACACACAGGACACCACCGTGTCCATACTCACATATGGAAAAAGTCTCTCTCTTCCTCAACAAACACAAGACTGGTTTTTATACAATGGGATGTGGGATTGAACAAACGAGTAACAGGTGGTGCTATTCACAGGAATGTTCACTGATTGGTCCAATCAGCAGACACCTCAACGACCACCAATCAGGAACATACAGGACACCTGTGATTAGGGCAGATAGAGTAGAAACACACAAAAACACAGGATACCTGTATCCGTAACACCCACTGTATATATATATTTTTTTCATACTGGCCCCCCGTGGGAATCGAACCCACAACCCTGGCGTTGCAAACGCCATGCTCCACCAACTGAGCTACATCCCTGCCGGCCATTCCCTCCTCTACCCTGGATGACGCTGGGCCAATTGTGCGCTGCCCCATGGGTCTCCCGGTCGCGGCCGGCTACGACAGAGCCTGGATTCGAACCACGATCTCTAGTAGCACAGCTAGCACTGCGATGCAGTGCCTTAGACCACTGCGCCACTCCGAAGAGTACTGTAATTAAAAGAATGTTAAGTGTCATAAATGTATAGTTATTAGGAGCAGACATCTTTAAAGATAATAAGAAAGAGGGAAAAAGATAGAAACTAAATGAAATGCTGAAAGTATAAAATAGTAACCATCTGGTGAGCTAATACCCTGACCCTACCCCAAACCCACCAACCCCCTCCCCAACTGAGGGAGTTAATAAACCATACCCTTAGACGCTAGTCTTTAAGCTAGATGTACCTGCTATGCATAGCATCGCCCCAAAGAGGTTCATTCTAAATTATATGGATATGGCATTAGAAGTGCATTGACTGTTCCCTGTAACATGAATATATTGTTAGTCGAGTCACAAAATACAATTTGAATCAAAGAGACAAACATCGGCAACAATAATGACTGGACTATTTATCCCCACTTGAGCATGTCTCAACAACAACAACAACAACAACAACAACAACAACAGAGGATGTGTTCATAGTCACCAACAGCGCCTACCCGCACACACAAATGTCAACCAATCGGCATTCAAATATAAAATAGAGACAATTAGTTAAACAATCACCATCCTCCTGAGTTCACCCTCCCAACCCCCCCATTATATATATTTATATACACATGTACACACACACACAACTGTCCAGCTATCAGCTAGCTGGCAATTAGGTGTCCAGCCAGTGAGTAGCTTCTCCCTGCCTTGGTATCACTAACGCTAGCATACATCTCTAACAATAAACAAGCCAGCAAACGTAATAGTAGCAACCATTCCCTGAAGTAATATAAACTACATAGTTAGGCTTGAAACCCAGTCAAAAGCCACATCACTATTTAACCAAACCCCACTGGACCTCTATGGGTAAAATAAAATTATCCAGAAAGAAAATGTAACTACCTGGCATAGTGTGGCTGTAGCTATAGTAACACCCTGGTAAACTTAGCGAGCTGGCTAAATAGCGCAGTCAACATTAGCTATGATCCAACTTTACCTGGCCTGTCATTATGGTGCTAGCCATCTAGCCAGCCAGCCAGTCAACATTAGCTATGATCCAACTTTACCTGGCCTGTCATTATGGTGCTAGCCATCTAGCCAGCCAGCCAGTCAACATTAGCTATGATCCAACTTTACCTGGCCTGTCATTATGGTGCTAGCCATCTAGCCAGCCAGCCAGTCAACATTAGCTATGATCCAACTTTACCTGGCCTGTCATTATGGTGCTAGCCATCTAGCCAGCCAGCCAGTCAACATTAGCTATGATCCAACTTTACCTGGCCTGTCATATTATGGTGCTAGCCATCTAGCCAGCCAGCCAGTCAACATTAGCTATGATCCAACTTTACCTGGCCTGTCATTATGGCGCTAGCCATCTAGCCAGCCAGCCAGTCAACATTAGCTATGATCCAACTTTACCTGGCCTGTCATTATGGTGCTAGCCATCTAGCCAGCCAGCCAGTCAACATTAGCTATGATCCAACTTTACCTGGCCTGTCATTATGGTGCTAGCCATCTAGCCAGCCAGCCAGCCGATCCTATGAGTCATTTGGTTGTATCCTCATGTTCTAACAGTTCACTATCCACTGTATCCAACTTCAAAAGACAGTTCCTCCTGATGTAGTAGACGTAGTAATAAATAATTGTCAGATGTACAACAATAGTAAAATTAGACTCTGTGTTTTGATACGCCTCTCAGAGACTGGATTGGATTCAAAATGGGGTTTTAACAACTGGAAGAAGGCAACTTAAAAAGAGGGGGGATTTGCAATTCATGCAAGGGCTCAATCAGAAAGCTGTAAAAAGTAATGCAACACTGGTAAATGCCCTAAACAAGGAACACAACAAACAGGTTCAAGAAAATGGGGACTATATTAAAACAATAGGAGAAGTACTACTACTTACAGCCACACAAAACATTGCACAAAGAGGACACGATGAGTCTGCAGAGTCTGATAATAAAGGGAACTTCATGGCAATCCTAGAAACAATAGCTAAGCATGACACAACTGTGGAAAAAAGGTTGACTTCCATTCATAATGCAAAATACACAAGCAAAGGGATTCAGAATGAGGTTCTGAGTTGTTTGGCAGACATGGTTCCAACAGAGATGATAGAAGAAGTGAAAGACAGTGAGGTCTTCAGCATAATGGCAGACGGAAAACAAAAGATGTTAAAACAAAAGGAGCAGATATCTCCAGTACTCAGGTACTATTTCAGTGGAGCTGTCCATGAGAGCTGTCTCCACTTTGAATCGGCTGATCCACTAGATGCAGCAGGGCTTACTGACTAAATCATACACATATTAGAAAGTCATGGTCTTGAATACAAAAACAACCTAGTAGGCCAAGCATATGACGGTGCTTCAGTTATGAGTGGCAGCATTCAGGCGTCCAGGCAACGCATTAAAGAACAAGCAAAGCCTTTTACCTCCACTGCAGTGCACACTGTCTAAACTTAGTTTTAGTGGATACAGTCAAAGCTGTCCCTGAGGTAGGACAGTTCTTCTCCTTACTAGAAAGACTGTATGTCTTCACATCTGGGTCATATGTGCATCAAAAATGGCTTAGCGTACAAAGAGAGATGTACCCAGGTGCACCTAGAGAGCTTCAGAGACTAAGTGACACTCGCTGGACATGTCGATATATGGCTCTACATACTATTATGGATAGATTGCCTGCCGTTAAGCGAGTCCTGCAAGACATAGTCCAAGAACACAACGGTGACAGGTCTGTTGAGGCGCGAGGTCTGCTTGCACAGATAGATTTACAATTCATTGTGTTCCTTGTTCCACTGCATAACGTTCCCAGGTGTCCCATGGGAAAAACCAGTGTCTTGACCATTAGACCAAGAGGTAATGCCCTCTTGACCTGAGGGTGACACTGATTTTGAAGTTGAAGGCAGGACTACCTCATTACCAGATCATGAGACAGACTCATGTTTTCTACACACATGGGATAGTGTAAAAGGAGCTTAGCCTAGGAAGCCCATGCTAGAAGTGTTAGGAGGTGGAAGTTAGAGAATTAGTCCAGTAACTGAAAGGTCACTGGTTTGAGTCCTGAGCCAGACAACAAAACGTGGGATTTGATCTGAACTGGCAGATCTGTGACCAACCCCTTTCAGAAAGACAAATTCCCTTTGTTCCCTGTAACATGGACTAATAAAGTTGTACTGTACTGTGCTGTGCTGCACTTTATTGAACAGAACCTGAGAGTCCAGCATGTCAGGGGATGGGGTGAGGGGTGGGGGGTGAGAGCACCAGTGGGGGGTGGGTAGCTAGTCCTTGATTGGCTGTAGACCTGGGAGCCACAACTGCCAAGAGAAATTCAATCTATCCTTTTTATCAGCCAAGCCAACATAATGTTTTACACACCCTTTTTGGGGACTGTTAATGTTTATATTTAAAATCAACACTGAGCTTTTCATGTTATAATCTGTTATTTATCAAATCTGATAGTAAGAGGTTAACTGATTTAATAGTTCAATATTGAAACCATATACAATATGCACTAGAAATGGTTGTAATGAAAACCTGAGACACTCCTATAGACCTATGGAATTATGAGGGTGAAAAAGTAGGTATTTCTGAAAGATATCAGTAATTTAGGATTTGAAGTCAATTGTTGCGTGGGAAACTGCAGTCTGGTTTGTTTGTCTGAGTGAACAGAGCAGTTGGGGGGAAGGGAATACACATACAATGTTTCAATCTCCAAATGTCTTGTTTCACAGACTCCTGTGAGAGAGAATATAGTAGACGGTTGCTGTCAAAAAGTGATTGGTGAGTTTTCCTGTGTCCTGTGTTTATGACCTTTTAAGGACATCCTGTCCGGACGTTCTCTTCGCTATTTAGGGTGTGTGCTTATGTAACTTGATAGTGCATCTGTTTCTTTGAAGTAAAGCACGTTGATGAGGAATATATGATATATTATGCTGTGAGAGAAAGAGCACATATTTACCTGATTTGTTAAATATTAATAGTTAACAATAAATATGATTAACAATAGTAGAGACATTTCTTAACTACCAATGCTGTGCTTTTGGTAAGGATGGTTCCCTCTAGCTCCCTGCAGCTGGTCTGGGCGTGTAGTCAAGGACATGGGATAGAGATCAACTGGAGGAACAGGTAGACCTGGATTGTTTAAATTTTCGTTGCTTCCACACAGCCACAAGAAGAAAACATGGTGGCTTCTGATCTGCCAGGGAGGGGCGTGCTTGGATGAAAAGCAGAGATTGTTTTGGACAATTTGCAGAACTTATGAAGAGCTATCGAAATCCTGTTGACTCTGTATTGACTTCTGCCTGCAATTGCATAACTAAAGATATTTTACCTATACTCAGAAGCCGTGTCATTTTAATCACTTGTATATAAATGCTTCTATTTCTGTAGCAACATTTTAGAAGAAAATAAAAGGTTTGAAAGAAAATTGTATTTCCCTTACAGCTCTCTCTCTCTCTCTTTCTCCGTCCCTCCCCTATCTCTCTCTATCGCTCTCTCTCCTCTCTCTCTCTCTCTCTCTCTCTCTCTCTCTCTCTCTCCCTATCTATCTATCTATCTATCTATCTATCTACATCTATCTATCTATCTATCTATCTATCTATCTATCTATCTATCTATCTATCTATCTATCTATCTATCTATCTATCTATCTATCTATCTATCTATCTATCTATCTATCTCTCTCTCTCTCTCTCTCTCTCTCTCTCTCTCTCTCTCTCTCTCTCTCTCTCTCTCTCTCTCTCTCTCTCTCTCTCTCTCTCTCTCTCTCTCTCTCTCTCTCTCTCTCTCTCTCGCTCTACACAAGAGCCACTGGTTCTTTGGGTTGTGTGTGTGTGAGCGTGTGTGGTGTGTCTTTGAAACAACTGTTTTTTAAACCGGTTGAACCTTTACCCTTTTAGAAAGAGTTCTCAGCTATCCATATTTTAATGGTCAACAGTTTGCTCATCTAGGGGGTCCCTTACACACAAGGGAACTGTATGTTCACAAGGGGTCCCCCAAGTGTCTTTTAAACTACTTTTTAAAACCCCTTTAACCTTTAACCTTTTAAAAATAGCTCTCAGGGGGGGCGTCCGGGAATGTCCGGGAGGCGTCCGAGGATGGAATGTCCAGTGGATGTCTCAGTCAATTAAAAACAAAAAAGGTAATTGTATTCTTAAAGATGTCCCGTTTTACTGCTGACCTAAACAGATCCATTTGACCCCATAAAAGAGCGTCCGTGGGATGTCTCAGTCAACCAAGAAAAAAGACCCAGAGGACCAGAAGGCCTGAAGACATACATCTTAAAGAGACTCCTTGAATCATTTATTCCTCATGGAGCATTTTGAAGGTGAGTTGAATTTTCAATATGATGAAGGCTTCTATATCTAACTATGCATATATATATATATATATATATATATATATATATATATATATATATTTATGTTGTATATTATAAATGAATGTTTTTAATAATGTATTGTATAAAATGATATAGTATATAATGAATGAGATGTTGTGTTATTGATTTTTTAAAACGAGAATGGACTCTACCTACATATGTATATATCCTACTGTTTATACCAAACAAATGTCAATTTTATGTGACATGTCTCAAGGTGTCTCTGAACCCATGAAAATGCATGCCAAACCAAGTCTCTACTCAAGAGTGGACCACTGGCTCCACCTAGTAGATATTTAGTTACATCACAGTTATTGAAAAATTACTAGTCAATTGATTATGTTTGTGTGTGTGTGTGTGTGTGTATCTAGAATGTTAGTATAATATTATATATGTTATATATATATATATATATCTACCTACATATGTATTTATCCTACTGTTTTTACCAAACAAATTTCTATTTTATGTGAAGTGTCTAATCAAGAGTGGACCACTGGCTCCACCTAGTGGATGTTCAGTTACATCACAGTTGTAGAAATAAATTACCTAGCACGATAGTATACTATTCTATATCCCTCTCTCAATGGATAACAATTCACTCAATGGATAACAATGTTTTTTAAAATATTTAACAGTATTTCAATATTTGGTTTTTGCAGACATTTTAAGACTGGATGACATACAATTTTCAGGTAATTAATATTATTATTTTATTTATTAGTTTTTTTTAAGGGGGTAGATCAGCTTAGATTGTATCTTCTATCAATGTAATTGTCTGCATCACTTCCAGTCCCCCATGTTTTTTATATATACACACACACACATGTTTACATTTATGTCATTTAGCAGACGCTCTTATCCAGAGTGAGTGCATACATTATTTTATTTTTTTCTCCATACTGGCCCCCCGTGGGAATCGAACACCCACAACCCTGGCGTTGCAAACGCCATGCTCTACCAACTGAGCTACATCCCTGCCGGCCATTCCCTCTCCTACCCTGGACGACACTGGGCAAATTGTGAGCCGCCCCATGGGTCTCCCGGTCGCGGCCGGCTACGACAGAGCCTGGATTTGAACCAGGATCTCTAGTAGACCACTGCGCCACTCGGGAGATAATACACATACACATACACATATATATATATATATATATATATATATATATATATATATATATATATATATATATATATATATATATATATATATATATACATATATACACACATACAGTGAGGGAAAAAGGTATTTGATCCCCTGCTGATTTTGTGATTGACAGTTATTTTGTGTTTCTTCCATTTGCGAATAATCGCACCAACTGTTGTCACCTTCTCACCAAGCTGCTTGCCGATGGTCTTGTAGCCCATTCCAGCCTTGTGTAGGTCTACAATCTTGTCCCTGACATCCTTGGAGAGCTCTTTGGTCTTGGCCATGGTGGAGAGTTTGGAATCTGATTGATTGATTGCTTCTGTGGACAGGTGTCTTTTATACAGGTAACAAACTGATATTAGGTGCACTCCCTTTAAGAGTGTGCTCCTAATCTCAGCTCGTTACCTGTATAAAAGACACCTGGGAGCCAGAAATCTTTCTGATTGAGAAGGGGTCAAATAGTTATTTCCCTCATTAAAATGCAAATCAATTTATAACATTTTTTTAATGCATTTTTCTGGATTTTTTTGTTGCTATTCTGTCTCTCACTGTTCAAATAAACCTACCATTAAAATTATAGACTGATCATTTCTTTGTCAGTGGGCAAACGTACAAAATCAGCAGGGGATCAAATACTTTTTTCCCTCACTGTACCATTAAAATTATAGACTATCATTTCTTTGTCAGTGGGCAAACGTACAAAATCAGCAGGGGATCAAATACTTTTTCCCTCACTGTACATACATACAGTACATATCCTTTAAAAAAAATATATTCCCCTTTATTACTTTCCAACCCCTTCCCTAATTGGAGTAAACTAGTGAACAACAATGCTTAGGCCTCTACTTCCAGCTTATACTTACTATATACATTTTATGGACACAGTCAATTTTACAATAATTCTATTTTGTTTGTTTTTACTCCTGAACTTCCTCTACCCTCAACCTCTCCGATCATTTTCATGATGTCCATCCGGTTTGCTTCTATATGCCATATCTTTCTAACTGTGCTCATTCCCAAAAGCTCCCAACCTACAACCTACAACCTATATACTTATTATGGACACAGTATGCTTACATTATTAGCTATCTTTGTTATTATTTGTTGTTATTTGTTATTAGTCCCATCCTTCAACTCTATTCAATACCTCCCATCTATCTCTTAACACCATCCATATAGGATTTCTATTTGCCATATATATTTCAACTGTACTGTGATGTTTTACAAAAGTTCTGAACCTTTCTATTCTCATTGTTTCTACAGATTGTGAATTAAAAATAAACATTCTTGCTAAAAGTATTATTATATTATTGATCGATTGACTATGACTTTTCAGATCGCCCAGTAATGCTATCTGCAAGGTTAGCTCCAGGTAAATATTGCAATCCTTTAGCCATTCCTGGACCTGTGTCCAAAAACAAGCTACAAATGGACAGAACCAAAACAAATGATCTAACGATTCTGTCTCTTCACAGCAAAATCTGCAGAGCTGGGAAGATTGTATCCCCCATATAAATAACATTCTATTGGTAGCAAGACTTTTATATAATAATTTAAATTGAAAGATTCTAAGTTTTGAATACGGCAAACTTAGCAAACAAGGTATTAGTGGTAAGTACATGGGGGCCACCATCTTTATGCATCTTCACCATTAACACAATCCATGAAGTGGATATTATGCACTTTGTAGTCGGACTACAGATTATTTTCTATTCATTAACGAAAGCACTGGGGCTGACAAACAAACAGACACACACTCTAAGTATCTTGACATTACGTCAGGCTGGAGGACACGTTACCTCTTGGGAGAACCTCAGACAATACGGCCAGGATAGAAGACCTCAGGCTGGAGGACACGTTACCTCTTGGGAGAACCTCAGACAATACGGCCAGGATAGAAGACCTCAGGCTGGAGGACACGTTACCTCTTGGGAGAACCTCAGACAATACGGCCAGGATAGAAGGCCTCAGGGTGGAGGACACGTCACCTCTTGGGAGAACCTCAGACAATACGGCCAGGATAGAAGACCTCAGGCTGGAGGGAACTTCACCTCTTGAGAGAACCTCAGACAATACGGCCAGGATAGAAGACCTCAGGCTGGAGGACACGTTACCTCTTGGGAGAACCTCAGACAATACGGCCAGGATAGAAGACCTCAGGCTGGAGGACACGTTACCTCTTGAGAGAACCTCAGACAATACGGCCAGGATAGAAGACCTCAGGCTGGAGGACACGTTACCTCTTGGGAGAACCTCAGACAATACGGCCAGGATAGAAGACCTCAGGCTGGAGGACACGTTACCTCTTGAGAGAACCTCAGACAATACGGCCAGGATAGAAGACCTCAGGCTGGAGGACACGTTACCTCTTGGGAGAACCTCAGACAATACGGCCAGGATAGTAGACCTCAGGCTGGAGGACACGTTACCTCTTGAGGGAACTACCACCAATGCAGCAAAGAGTATAACCCTAGTTGTCCACCGAGGCCAAGAACTTAAGGAACTGATCCACCATTTCCGTGATGACACTCTACTTGAAGCTGACATTCAGATCAAACTCATTCTTCCTGATGGAAAGGAGGAACATCTGAGTTCTGGGAGGAGTTTAACCACCAATGCACCATGGGTAATCATGCAAGGTGCCATTTCTTCAACACAACTTAGAGGAAAAGGAGTGGCAAAGTGTAGGCCGCATTATTACAGTAGGATGGAGAAAGGAGAGATACCTACCTGTGAAGATGGCTCCAACAATATTGGAACAATCAGCTTTTGGAGCAGTGAGTTCTGATCTTGTGGATAACTTCTTGAAGTACATAACTGAAGGGGAGCTCCTGACCTTGGAGGTCTGTCGGTCAGATTACAGCAGTGTAGATCCAGAGGAGTTGACAGGAATCCTGGATATTCACAGCTGTCCAAAGAAGGCAAAAATCAGACGACCTGGAAGAGATTCTACAGGAGTTGTTGTACTAAACTCAGATTCTGGAGCCAGCACACATCATAGAGCAGTGGGGAACTACACTCTCTCCATTGAAACAGGAGATGACAGGGATATTTGGTGCTTACGAAGACCTACAGCCAACAGGAAGAAAAGTGCAGAAGTCCATGGTTTTTCCAACTACCACGACAGCACAGGAAAAGGACATCCAGCGATGTATGATGACATATCTAAGAGAAGCAGATTCACAGAGGCTGTGTCAGTTCCTCCGGTTCTGATCTGTTGTTTGGCGAAGACAACCACAGTCAGCTTTACAGAGATCCAAGGCTTCCAGTGGAAGACCACTAGTGCGTACCTGCAGTTCTGCACTAAAGTGTTCAATATACTATGACAACTACCCAGACTTTAGATCTGAGATGAACAAGATTCTAGAGAGTAAAGTGTGGGTGATGGACATTGAGTAGTAGGGAGAGTGTCACACCTAGTACTTGTCTTTGGATGAATAATGTGTTCACCTGTATTCAATGGTTGAACCAATTTGGATAATACCTCTGTTGGTACAGAGGTAGTTTTATGTTTCCTGGTCAGATTTAAATATGGAGCCATCACAAATTTCACCCCTGAGGACATGGCCTCTGAAAAAATGCATACAAAGAAATGTCTGTGTGAGTTTGAGATAGTTGGTCTTTAAACAATTCAATGTTATTACCATGTTTGTACAAAAATGGTTGTTTTAAAATGGTTGTTTTTGATTGAATCACAACAATAAGGTTGCTTTGATACTAAACACAATAGAGAGGGTTGCAAATGATTTCCATAATAGATGTACATTAGTCCTCCTTTCCCATCGATTACCATCTCACCCAGAGTTGGTCCCTTTTATTGAAGAAAGGATCTCCTTCAGGGTCATAAACTAAATGTGAGGACATACAGTTCTATTATGTCTGTTGTGGTATTTAACAGGACATTATGTCTGTTGTGGTATTTAACAGGACATTGTGTCTGCTGTGGTATTTAACAGGACATTATGTCTGTTGTGGTATTTAACAGGACATTGTGTCTGTTGTGGTATTTAACAGGACATTGTGTCTGTTGTGGTATTTAACAGGACATTGTGTCTGTTGTGGTATTTAACAGGACATTGTGTCTGTTGTGGTATTTAACAGGACATTATGTCTGTTGTGGTATTTAACAGGACATTATGTCTGTTGTGGTATTTAACAGGACATTGTGTCTGTTGTGGTATTTAACAGGACATTGTGTCTGTTGTGGTATTTAACAGGACATTGTGTCTGTTGTGGTATTTAACAGGACATTGTGTCTGTTGTGGTATTTAACAGGACATTGTGTCTGTTGTGGTATTTAACAGGACATTGTGTCTGTTGTGGTATTTAACAGGACATTATGTCTGTTGTGGTATTTAACAGGACATTGTGTCTGTTGTGGTATTTAACAGGACATTGTGTTTTTTGTGGTATTTAACAGGACATTGTGTCTGTTGTGGTATTTAACAGGACATTGTGTCTGTTGTGGTATTTAACAGGACATTGTGTCTGTTGTGGTATTTAACAGGACATTGTGTCTGTTGTGGTATTTAACAGGACATTGTGGCGATGATATATACAATAATAGTTTTAACCACGTTCTGAAGCTTTATAGTGTTTGTTTACATTTACTTTGTTTCCACACATTGGAGTAAGACAAGCTGATATGTTGAGATCTGATGGGTACAACAGTTGGACTAAGCTCATGAGGCATTTATAAGTTATAACCTATTATTCAAGAATCAATAGTCAAAAGTCCAAAAATGGATCTAGCAACTTCAGATTGGAGCTTGCACATTAGTTGACACTGACCTGACATATTGCTTAAGAGAGGCTTAAAAGTTGTTACCAGGAGACAATATTATTGACACATAAAGTTGGGAATTCATAAGGAAGTAAAATATACTGAAATTAAATCTGACTTTATTTGGAGACTGGAACACACACGGTACAATGACATGCTGACTGAGTCCAGACTACTGAACTAACTATATGAACCAGACTACTGAACTAACTATATGAACCAGACTACTCAACTAACTAAATGAACCAGACTACTCAACTAAATATATGAACCAGACTACTGAACTAACTATATGAACCAGACTACTGAACTAACTATATGAACCAGACTACTGAACTAACTATATGAACCAGACTACTCAACTAACTATATGAACCAGACTACTCAACTAAATATATGAACCAGACTACTCAACTAACTATATGAAACAGACTACTCAACTAACTATATGAACCAGACTACTCAACTAACTATATGAACCAGACTACTCAACTAACTATATGAACCAGACTACTCAACTAACTATATGAACCAGACTACTCAACTAACTATATGAACCAGACTACTCAACTAACTATATGAAACAGACTACTCAACTAACTATATGAACCAGACTACTCAACTAAATATATGAACCAGACTACTCAACTAACTATATGAACCAGACTACTCAACTAACTATATGAACCAGACTACTCAACTAACTATATGAACCAGACTACTGAACTAACTATATGAACCAGACTACTCAACTAACTATATGAACCAGACTACTGAACTAACTATATGAACCAGACTACTGAACTAACTATATGAACCAGACTACTGAACTAACTATATGAACCAGACTACTCAACTAACTATATGAACCAGACTACTGAACTAACTATATGAACCAGACTACTGGACTAACTATATGAACCAGACTACTCAACTAACTATATGAACCAGACTACTGAACTAACTATATGAACCAGACTACTGAACTAACTATATGAACCAGACTACTCAACTAACTATATGAACCAGACTACTCAACTAACTATATGAACCAGACTACTGAACTAACTATATGAACCAGACTACTGAACTAACTATATGAACCAGACTACTCAACTAACTATATGAACCAGACTACTCAACTAAATATATGAACCAGACTACTCAACTAACTATATGAAACAGACTACTCAACTAACTATATGAACCAGACTACTCAACTAACTATATGAACCAGACTACTCAACTAACTATATGAACCAGACTACTCAACTAACTATATGAACCAGACTACTCAACTAACTATATGAACCAGACTACTCAACTAACTATATGAAACAGACTACTCAACTAACTATATGAACCAGACTACTCAACTAAATATATGAACCACACTACTCAACTAACTATATGAACCAGACTACTCAACTAACTATATGAACCAGACTACTCAACTAACTATATGAACCAGACTACTGAACTAACTATATGAACCAGACTACTCAACTAACTATATGAACCAGACTACTGAACTAACTATATGAACCAGACTACTGAACTAACTATATGAACCAGACTACTGAACTAACTATATGAACCAGACTACTCAACTAACTATATGAACCAGACTACTGAACTAACTATATGAACCAGACTACTGGACTAACTATATGAACCAGACTACTCAACTAACTATATGAACCAGACTACTGAACTAACTATATGAACCAGACTACTGAACTAACTATATGAACCAGACTACTCAACTAACTATATGAACCAGACTACTCAACTAACTATATGAACCAGACTACTGAACTAACTATATGAACCAGACTACTGAACTAACTATATGAACCAGACTACTCAACTAACTATATGAATCAGACTACTCAACTAACTATATGAACCAGACTACTGAACTAACTATATGAACCAGACTACTCAACTAACTATATGAACCAGACTACTGAACTAACTATATGAACCAGACTACTGAACTAACTATATGAACCAGACTACTGAACTAACTATATGAACCAGACTACTCAACTAACTATATGAACCAGACTACTGAACTAACTATATGAACCAGACTACTCAACTAACTATATGAACCAGACTACTCAATTAACTATATGAACCAGACTACTCAACTAACTATATGAACCAGACTACTCAACTAACTATATGAACCAGACTACTCAACTAACTATATGAACCAGACTACTGAACTAACTATATGAACCAGACTACCGAACTAACTATATGAACCAGACTATTCAACTAACTATATGAACCAGACTACTGAACTAACTATATGAACCAGACTACTCAACTAACTATATGAACCAGACTACTGAACTAACTATATGAACCAGACTACTCAACTAACTATATGAACCAGACTACTGAACTACCTATATGAACCAGACTACTCAACTAACTATATGAATCAGACTACTCAACTAACTATATGAACCAGACTACTTAACTAACTATATGAACCAGACTACTGAACTAACTATATGAACCAGACTACTGAACTAACTATATGAACCAGACTACTGAACTAACTATATGAACCAGACTACTCAACTAACTATATGAACCAGACTACTGAGCTAACTATATGAACCAGACTACTCAACTAACTAAATGAACCAGACTACTGAACTAAATATATGAACCAGACTACTGAACTAACTATATGAACCACACTACTGAACTAATTATATGAACCAGACTACTGAACTAACTATATGAACCAGACTACCGAACTAACTATATGAACCAGACTATTCAACTAACTATATGAACCAGACTACTGAACTAACTATATGAACCAGACTACTCAACTAACTATATGAACCAGACTACTGAACTAACTATATGAACCAGACTACTCAACTAACTATATGAACCAGACTACTGAACTACCTATATGAACCAGACTACTCAACTAACTATATGAATCAGACTACTCAACTAACTATATGAACCAGACTACTTAACTAACTATATGAACCAGACTACTGAACTAACTATATGAACCAGACTACTGAACTAACTATATGAACCAGACTACTGAACTAACTATATGAACCAGACTACTGAACTAACTATATGAACCAGACTACTGAGCTAACTATATGAACCAGACTACTCAACTAACTAAATGAACCAGACTACTGAACTAAATATATGAACCAGACTACTGAACTAACTATATGAACCACACTACTGAACTAATTATATGAACCAGACTACTGAACTAACTATATGAACCAGACTACTGAACTAACTATATGAACCAGACTACTGAACTAACTATATGAACCAGACTACTGAACTAACTATATGAACCAGACTACTGAACTAACTATATGAACCAGACTACTCAACTAACTATATGAACCAGACTACTCAACTAACTATATGAACCAGACTACTGAACTAACTATATGAACCAGACTACTGAACTAACTATATGAACCAGACTACTCAACTAACTATATGAACCAGACTACTCAACTAACTATATGAACCAGCCTACTGAACTAACTATATGAACCAGACTACTGAACTAACTATATGAACCAGACTACTCAACTAACTATATGAACCAGACTACTCAACTAACTATATGAACCAGACTACTGAACTAACTATATGAACCAGACTACTGAACTAACTATATGAACCAGACTACTGAACTATCTATATGAACCAGACTACTGAACTAACTATATGAACCAGACTACTGAACTAACTATATGAACCAGACTACTCAACTAACTATATGAACCAGACTACTGAACTAACTATATGAACCAGACTACTCAACTAACTATATGAACCAGACTACTCAACTAACTATATGAACCAGACTACTCAACTAACTATATGAACCAGACTACTCAACTAACTATATGAACCAGACTACTCAACTAACTATATGAACCAGACTACTCAACTAACTATATGAACCAGACTACACAACTAACTATATGAACCAGACTACTCAACTAACTATATGAACCAGACTACTCAACTAACTATATGAACCAGACTACTCAACTAACTATATGAACCAGACTACTGAGCTAACTATATGAACCAGACTACTCAACTAACTAAATGAACCAGACTACTGAACTAAATATATGAACCAGACTACTGAACTAACTATATGAACCAGACTACTGAACTAACTATATGAACCAGACTACTGAACTAACTATATGAACCAGACTACTGAACTAACTATATGAACCAGACTACTCAACTAACTATATAAACCAGACTACTCAACTAACTATATGAACCAGACTACTGAACTAACTATATGAACCAGACTACTCAACTAACTATATGAACCAGACTACTCAACTAACTATATGAACCAGACTACTCAACTAACTATATGAACCAGACTACTGAACTAACTATATGAACCAGACTACTCAACTAACTATATGAACCAGACTACTGAACTATCTATATGAACCAGACTACTGAACTAACTATATGAACCAGACTACTGAACTAACTATATGAACCAGACTACTCAACTAACTATATGAACCAGACTACCGAACTAACTATATGAACCAGACTACTCAACTAACTATATGAACCAGACTACTCAACTAACTATATGAACCAGACTACTCAACTAACTATATGAACCAGACTACTGAACTAACTATATGAACCAGACTACTGAACTAACTATATGAACCAGACTACTCAACTAACTATATGAACCAGACTACTCAACTAACTATATGAACCAGACTACTGAACTAACTATATGAACCAGACTACTGAACTAACTATATGAACCAGACTACTGAAGTAACTATATGAACCAGACTACTGAACTAACTATATGAACCAGACTACTCAACTAACTATATGAACCAGACTACTGAACTACCTATATGAACCAGACTACTCAACTAACTATATGAATCAGACTACTCAACTAACTATATGAACCAGACTACTGAACTAACTATATGAACCAGACTACTGAACTAACTATATGAACCAGACTACTGAACTAACTATATGAACCAGACTACTGAGCTAACTATATGAACCAGACTACTCAACTAACTAAATGAACCAGACTACTGAACTAAATATATGAACCAGACTACTGAACTAACTATATGAACCAGACTACTGAACTAACTATATGAACCAGACTACTGAACTAACTATATGAACCAGACTACTCAACTAACTATATGAACCAGACTACTCAACTAACTATATGAACCAGACTACTGAACTAACTATATGAACCAGACTACTGAACTAACTATATGAACCAGACTACTCAACTAACTATATGAACCAGACTACTCAACTAACTATATGAACCAGACTACTGAACTAACTATATGAACCAGACTACTCAACTAACTATATGAACCAGACTACTGAACTAACTATATGAACCAGACTACTGAACTAACTATATGAACCAGACTACTGAACTAACTATATGAACCAGACTACTCAACTAACTATATGAACCAGACTACTGAACTAACTATATGAACCAGACTACTCAACTAACTATATGAACCAGACTACTCAATTAACTATATGAACCAGACTACTCAACTAACTATATGAACCAGACTACTCAACTAACTATATGAACCAGACTACTCAACTAACTATATGAACCAGACTACTGAACTAACTATATGAACCAGACTACCGAACTAACTATATGAACCAGACTATTCAACTAACTATATGAACCAGACTACTGAACTAACTATATGAACCAGACTACTCAACTAACTATATGAACCAGACTACTGAA
Source organism: Coregonus clupeaformis (assembly GCF_020615455.1). Classification (NCBI taxonomy): domain Eukaryota; kingdom Metazoa; phylum Chordata; class Actinopteri; order Salmoniformes; family Salmonidae; genus Coregonus; species Coregonus clupeaformis. Next base: position 136,510 of record NW_025534751.1, read on the forward strand.
CTAACTATATGAACCAGACTACTCAACTAACTATATGAACCAGACTACTGAACTACCTATATGAACCAGACTACTCAACTAACTATATGAATCAGACTACTCAACTAACTATATGAACCAGACTACTTAACTAACTATATGAACCAGACTACTGAACTAACTATATGAACCAGACTACTGAACTAACTATATGAACCAGACTACTGAACTAACTATATGAACCAGACTACTCAACTAACTATATGAACCAGCCTACTCAACTAACTATATGAACCAGACTACTGAACTAACTATATGAACCAGACTACTGAACTAACTATATGAACCAGACTACTGAGCTAACTATATGAACCAGACTACTCAACTAACTAAATGAACCAGACTACTGAACTAAATATATGAACCAGACTACTGAACTAACTATATGAACCACACTACTGAACTAATTATATGAACCAGACTACTGAACTAACTATATGAACCAGACTACTGAACTAACTATATGAACCAGACTACTGAACTAACTATATGAACCAGACTACTGAACTAACTATATGAACCAGACTACTGAACTAACTATATGAACCAGACTACTCAACTAACTATATGAACCAGACTACTCAACTAACTATATGAACCAGACTACTGAACTAACTATATGAACCAGACTACTGAACTAACTATATGAACCAGACTACTCAACTAACTATATGAACCAGACTACTCAACTAACTATATGAACCAGCCTACTGAACTAACTATATGAACCAGACTACTGAACTAACTATATGAACCAGACTACTCAACTAACTATATGAACCAGACTACTCAACTAACTATATGAACCAGACTACTGAACTAACTATATGAACCAGACTACTGAACTATCTATATGAACCAGACTACTGAACTAACTATATGAACCAGACTACTGAACTAACTATATGAACCAGACTACTCAACTAACTATATGAACCAGACTACTGAACTAACTATATGAACCAGACTACTCAACTAACTATATGAACCAGACTACTCAACTAACTATATGAACCAGACTACTCAACTAACTATATGAACCAGCCTACTGAACTAACTATATGAACCAGACTACTGAACTAACTATATGAACCAGACTACTGAGCTAACTATATGAACCAGACTACTCAACTAACTAAATGAACCAGACTACTGAACTAACTATATGAACCAGACTACTGAACTAACTATATGAACCAGACTACTCAACTAACTATATGAACCAGACTACTCAACTAACTATATGAACCAGACTACTGAACTAACTATATGAACCAGACTACTGAACTAACTATATGAACCAGACTACTCAACTAACTATATGAACCAGACTACTCAACTAACTATATGAACCAGCCTACTGAACTAACTATATGAACCAGACTACTGAACTAACTATATGAACCAGACTACTGAACTAACTATATGAACCAGACTACTCAACTAACTATATGAACCAGACTACTGAACTAACTATATGAACCAGACTACTGAACTATCTATATGAACCAGACTACTGAACTAACTATATGAACCAGACTACTGAACTAACTATATGAACCAGACTACTCAACTAACTATATGAACCAGACTACTGAACTAACTATATGAACCAGACTACTCAACTAACTATATGACCCAGACTACACAACTAACTATATGAACCAGACTACTGAACTAACTATATGAACCAGACTACTGAACTAACTATATGAACCAGACTACTGAACTAACTATATGAACCAGACTACTCAACTAACTATATGAACCAGACTACTCAACTAACTATATGAACCAGACTACTCAACTAACTATATGAACCAGACTACTCAACTAACTATATGAACCAGACTACTGAGCTAACTATATGAACCAGACTACTCAACTAACTATATGAATCAGACTACTCAACTAACTATATGAACCAGACTACTTAACTAACTATATGAACCAGACTACTGAACTAACTATATGAACCAGACTACTGAACTAACTATATGAACCAGACTACTGAACTAACTATATGAACCAGACTACTCAACTAACTATATGAACCAGCCTACTCAACTAACTATATAGAACCAGACTACTGAACTAACTATATGAACCAGACTACTGAACTAACTATATGAACCAGACTACTGAGCTAACTATATGAACCAGACTACTCAACTAACTAAATGAACCAGACTACTGAACTAAATATATGAACCAGACTACTGAACTAACTATATGAACCACACTACTGAACTAATTATATGAACCAGACTACTGAACTAACTATATGAACCAGACTACTGAACTAACTATATGAACCAGACTACTGAACTAACTATATGAACCAGACTACTGAACTAACTATATGAACCAGACTACTGAACTAACTATATGAACCAGACTACTCAACTAACTATATGAACCAGACTACTCAACTAACTATATGAACCAGACTACTGAACTAACTATATGAACCAGACTACTGAACTAACTATATGAACCAGACTACTCAACTAACTATATGAACCAGACTACTCAACTAACTATATGAACCAGCCTACTGAACTAACTATATGAACCAGCCTACTGAACTAACTATATGAACCAGACTACTGAACTAACTATATGAACCAGACTACTGCACTAACCATATGAACCAGACTACTGAACTAACTATATGAACCAGACTACTCAACTAACTATATGAACCAGACTACTCAACTAACTATATGAACCAGACTACTGAACTAACTATATGAACCAGACTACTGAACTAACTATATGAACCAGACTACTCAACTAACTATATGAACCAGACTACTCAACTAACTATATGAACCAGACTACTCAACTAACTATATGAACCAGACTACTCAACTAACTATATGAACCAGACTACTCAACTAACTATATGAACCAGACTACTGAGCTAACTATATGAACCAGACTACTCAACTAACTATATGAACCAGACTACTCAACTAACTATATGAACCAGACTACTGAACTAACTATATGAACCAGACTACTGAACTAACTATATGAACCAGACTACTCAACTAACTATATGAACCAGACTACTCAACTAACTATATGAACCAGCCTACTGAACTAACTATATGAACATGACTACTGAACTAACTATATGAACCAGACTACTCAACTAACTATATGAACCAGACTACTCAACTAACTATATGAACCAGACTACTGAACTAACTATATGAACCAGACTACTGAACTATCTATATGAACCAGACTACTGAACTAACTATATGAACCAGACTACTGAACTAACTATATGAACCAGACTACTCAACTAACTATATGAACCAGACTACTGAACTAACTATATGAACCAGACTACTCAACTAACTATATGAACCAGACTACTCAACTAACTATATGAACCAGACTACTGAACTAACTATATGAACCAGACTACTGAACTAACTATATGAACCAGACTACTGAACTAACTATATGAACCAGACTACTCAACTAACTATATGAACCAGACTACTCAACTAACTATATGAACCAGACTACTCAACTAACTATATGAACCAGACTACTCAACTAACTATATGAACCAGACTACTGAGCTAACTATATGAACCAGACTACTCAACTAACTAAATGAACCAGACTACTGAACTAACTATATGAACCAGACTACTGAACTAACTATATGAACCAGACTACTCAACTAACTATATGAACCAGACTACTCAACTAACTATATGAACCAGACTCCTGAACTAACTATATGAACCAGACTACTGAACTAACTATATGAACCAGACTACTCAACTAACTATATGAACCAGACTACTCAACTAACTATATGAACCAGCCTACTGAACTAACTATATGAACCAGACTACTGAACTAACTATATGAACCAGACTACTCAACTAACTATATGAACCAGACTACTCAACTAACTATATGAACCAGACTACTCAACTAACTATATGAACCAGACTACTGAACTAACTATATGAACCAGACTACTCAACTAACTATATGAACCAGACTACTCAACTAACTATATGAACCAGACTACTCAACTAACTATATGAACCAGACTACTGAACTAACTATATGAACCAGACTACTCAACTAACTATATGAACCAGACTACTGAACTAACTATATGAACCAGACTACTCAACTAACTGAGAGATGATATTACCTGTATTGTGTTTTGGAAACAAAACTGGATTAGAGATTTGTCCAGGAAAGATTCTGCAGAGTGTCCTTCTCCTCTGAGCTGGTCAAAAATAGTCCATCCAAAACTCTCAACATTGACTTCTCAGAGTGATCCACCAACGCTCAATTCTTTGATTTCCAGTGTTGGGGCCCAAAGTGACGCAGTCTGTTCCAGCCTCATCCACAGAGTGACGCAGACATTTTTGAATCTCTGCAATATGGGTATTTTCAGTTCCATGATCAAGCCTCAATCTATAGCTGTATCCGTTTCTGTCATTCACAGCGTCCATTAAATACCCAGCGACGACCCAGAGACGACCCAGAGACGACCCCAGGGTCATTGTTTGTCATTGTTCGTCTCGTAGCCTTCTAGCCATATCCTTTTAGGTGAAAACCCGTTGATGCATCCACTGGTACATATTCCATAAGGTTTTAACTTGTCGTAACCACCCACATGCCAAACATAAGGCGGTTTCTCAGGCCGTTTCTTGCTCGCAAGTTGACACCCTGACCATCCTGAAGGCACAGAAGTTGACGGACAGTTTCCCTGTCGGTAACTATTCCGACCTTCCAACATTTCTGGTGCGTCCAGCAGTAGCCATGTTGTCGACCTGATGTTTGAAGCTGCTGGTGTATGAAGGAGAGCACCTCTGCTTCATCTGTTCTGTTTTAACCCACCAGAGATGATTCCTAATTCTGTCTGAAGTACTATTGAAGAACTATTTCTGTCTGAAGACGTATTGTTATGTTGAGTGATTCCTCCAATAATAACATTTCGTTGTTGGTGAATCCACGCTGGAAGTAGTCCTCAATGATATTGTCCATTGTCTATGTTGGAAGTTAAGACAATTAGGCTCTTATCAGGGCCACCAATACACCCCAACCAATCAATGTAGACACAGGGAATCTTGAGACTCAGACAAATGAGGTAAGCCCCTCCCCCTCTAATTACACATATTATTACATCACAATATCAGCTAAACAATGTAAAAATAATAACACAGTTTATCATAAACTATACAGACTCTTATAGGTCGGGATGTGGCCTCCTTTTCACAATTCAGAACCAGACCTGTACATCCGTTTAACCTTACAAATCAACTAAAAACATTGAACATCAATCAGAATATAGTGATTAAACCAGCAGATAAGGGGGCTCAGATTGTTGTAATGGATAAAGTTAATATCTTCTTGAAACCAATAGACAATAGGATCATGTTAAACACTATGTGCTACATAGCCCCCAGGGTATATGAATATAAAGAGACAGGAGACAAAACAATGGACCTGTAGAATGGAATAAGTTATGAGACCTCTATGATTCATTTCATTTGTCAGTTCTTCCAGCTAATGTGAGATGTTCAGATGACAGAACATTTGAGGACACATACTGTAATTTAGCTGGCCATCTTTTCCCCTCCCTTTCTGGCTGCCCTCCCCCTTCCCTTCTAAGTTCAAGGTGGTTTATTTGTCATATACATGGAGTTAACAGTGCAATGAAATGCTGACTAGCAGGTTAACCTCTTGACAACAACAATAGAACAAGTCAGTAGCTAAGTTAATATAAAGAGTAATACAATAGTAATAAACCCTGCATTCATAACTATCCTTAACATACCTGGGGTGTTTCTGGGATAGAGGGTTGATGTAAAAGTCAATATAATCAGCAATACAGGAAGATTCTGAGACACAATCACTTACTATTGGTCAGCCGTAGGGAACCGCCAATGTCTCAGGAGATATGTATTTTAGGCAGTAAGTAAAACTGCCTAGGTCTGCCTAGTGATGATGCTGCCAAGCTCCAGTTAGCTCCGTGTGCAGAGCCTACCCACCCTTCCACCTCCGCCAGGATAATGGCTCCACAGCCCCCTCCACCTCCGACTGTTCCTGACTATCTTGGAACAGAGGTGCCAGCCCAGATTAGCCTAGAATTCTACCGTAGCCGCAGATTTTCTGTCCAAAAACCTTCATTTAATAGCAACTGGTTCATAAGAAGAGAGTGTCTGGAATAGTCGCTTACTGAAGATGCTGCATTGCTGAACGTTCTGCGTGGGGTCCATCTATTGGGAGATGGCTAACTAGTTTGTATTTTCCACTGATTCATATGGATGCCAGTGCACACATTGGCTGTAAAAGTGGGTAAAAACAGAAAAGCATATAACTGTAGCTATGTGGGTGTGTTTCAGCAGGGTGAGGTCAGAGAGATACTTCCAAGTCAGTATTTTTCTGAACTCATAAAATCCTTTACACAATCTGATGGGTTGAATGTTCAACCCCATTTAAATGACCATAAAGTCTATATAGCACCTTTAAGTTAAGACCTCACAGATCTGTTCATGGCAAAGCAGTTCAATTAATGATATTAATTGATTCTTAAAGAATATAACTTATAAATCATGAGCCTCATCTTGAGGAGTCACCTGTGACAGTATTCATAAAGAGTAGGAGTACTGATCTGGGATCCGTTTAGCCTATTAGATCATAATGAAACAGATTAGATGGACAGGGGGGACCTGATCCCAGATCAGCACTCCTCCTCTGGGAAACTGAATGTATGAAACCGAACACATAGTCGTAGTCTAGTTACAGCAGGTGTTTACTGCCATCTAGTGGAAGATACCAATAAAACACTTTATTATCAGGATGGGGAGACGGTTGAGCTGAAACAGAAAGTAAAGTTGTTCTTTTGTACAGGATCCATTTTAAGACGACTGAGCAGAAAACACTATATGGTGAGAACTGAAAAATAAAGTAAGTATTTCTGAATAATAATCTATTCTAATGGACAGAGTAAGAGAATGAATACCTGGAATGAGATAGTACTAGTTAGTAGAACTGCTTAGTTGCTGACAGACAGCAGTTTTCAAAGTGTTATCACATGTTATCAGTCAAACGTCTGGTAAAGATGGTGGAGGAGCTTTTAAATGATAGGGTTTTATGTTTATCTCAGGGTTTCTCAATAATTTTGTTCTTGCCCAACATTTACACACCTGATTTAACTAATCATCAGATATTTTAAGACAATTTAATATTTGAGGCATACAAATGAACATTCTCAAATTAAAACCTTTTGGATTTATAGGCCTGTTTACAATTATTATAGGCCTACAGTAATTCACATTTTGGAGGGAAAAAAGCACAGCTAAACCTGGTGGACATTTAATTTAATGACCAATGGAATGCTCTAAAACATGCAAACTCTGCTCAACCGGGAGCAGGTCAATGCAAAACTAATTTACCCAGTCACCGTTATAACTTCATTTCCTTATTTGAAATTGAAAGTCACTTTGTAGCCTACGCAGTTACAAAATGTCTGTTCAAACTGTGGCGCATATGGAACATTAGAACAGTGGTGGAAAAAGTAAAGATACCTTAATAGAAAATGACTCAAGTAAAAGTGAAAGGCACCCAGTAAAATACTACTTGAGTAAAAGTCTAAAAGTATTTGATTTTAAATATACTTAAGTATCAAAAGTAAATGTAATTGCTAAAATATACTTAAGTATCAAAAGTAAAAGTAAAGTAGGAATAATTCAAATTAAAATTCCTTATATAAAGCAAACCAGACGGCACAATTTTCTTGTTATTTTCATTTATGGATAGCCAGGGTCACTTTCCAACACTCAGACATAATTTTTATCATTTACAAAGGAAGCATGTGTTTAGTGAGTCTGCCAGATCAAAGGCAGTAGGGATGACCAGTGATGTTCTCTTGATAAGTGCGAATTGGACCATTTTCTGAATGTAATGAGTACTTTTGGGTGTCAGGGAAAATGTATGGAGTAAAAAGTACATCATTTTCTTTATGAATGTAGTGAAGTAAAAGTAAAAGTTGTTAAAAATATTAATAGTAAAGTACAGATACCTAAAAAAACGACCTAAGTAGTACTTTCAAGTATTTTTACTTATGTACTTTACACCACTGCATTAGAAGACGGATAAATGTGTTGATTTTGAAAGAAAGACGGGCAGATTCTGCTAGGTAGGCTACGAACTATTATAAAGTTAGGTCGTCATCACAGTAGGTTTGAGCTACAGTATGATGACTTACCAACCTGATGGTCTCCGTTGGAAATGTTGTGGAAAATGTAGTACACTCAGTGTATTAAAATATGTAACATAAACAACAAATGATATGCTCAGATACACAAAATACATCTGGTTTCAGATCTAGAAGATTCTCCTCTTCAATAGTAATATCATCAATTCTGACCAGTAACTTACCTGGGGTCAAAGGTCCCTGATTTATCACTAAAATGTATAGGATGATCCATAGAGAAGTCACTCTTCATGGACAGATGACTTGGTACTGGAGAGACTGATCTCAGAGTTTGGTTGGAGATTCTGGAAAACATAATAAATGACCATGAAACTACATTTTAAACTATATCAAAATTATATTTCAATGGATAAAATACATTACATGAAGCATTAAAAAGATATGCCATTACATGAAGCAACAAACATAAAACCTGACAAGCATATAACTGTAGCTATGTGGGTGTGTTTCAGCAGGGTGAGGTCAGAGAGATGCTTCCAAGTCAGTATTTTTCTGAACTCATAAAATCCTTTACACAATCTGATGGGATGAATGTTCAACCCCATTTAAATAACCATATGGTTTATATAGTACCTTTAAGTTAAGACCTCACAGATCTGTTCATGGCAAAGCAGTTCAATTAATGATATTAATTGATTCTTAAAGAATATAACTTATAAATCATGAGCCTCATCTTGAGGAGTCACCTGTGACAGTATTCATAAAGAGTAGGAGTACTGATCTGGGATCAGTTTAGCCTATTAGATCATAATGAAACAGATTAAATGGACAGGGGGACCTGATCCCAGATCAGCACTCCTCCTCTGGGAAACTGAATGTATGAAACCGAACACATAGTCGTAGTCTAGTTACAGCAGGTGTTTACTGCCATCTAGTGGAAGATACCAATAAAACACTTTATTATCAGGATGGGGGAGACGGTTGAGCTGAAACAGAAAGCAAAGTTGTTCTTTTGTACAGGATCCATTTTAAGACGACTGAGCAGAAAACACTATATGGTGAGAACTGAAAAATAAAGTAAGTATTTCTGAATAATAATCTATTCTAATGGACAGAGTAAGAGAATGAATACCTGGAATGAGATAGTACTAGTTAGTAGAACTGCTTAGTTGCTGACAGACAGCAGTTTTCAAAGTGTTATCACATGTTATCAGTCAAACGTCTGGTAAAGATGGTGGAGGAGCTTTTAAATGATAGGGTTTTATGTTTATCTCAGGGTTTCTCAATAATTTTGTTCTTGCCCAACATTTACACACCTGATTTAACTAATCATCAGATATTTTAAGACAATTTAATATTTGAGGCATACAAATGAACATTCTCAAATTAAAACCTTTTGGATTTATAGGCCTGTTTACAATTATTATAGGCCTACAGTAATTCACATTTTGGAGGGAAAAAAGCACAGCTAAACCTGGTGGACATTTAATTTAATGACCAATGGAATGCTCTAAAACATGCAAACTCTGCTCAACCGGGAGCAGGTCAATGCAAAACTAATTTACCCAGTCACCGTTATAACTTCATTTCCTTATTTGAAATTGAAAGTCACTTTGTAGCCTACGCAGTTACAAAATGTCTGTTCAAACTGTGGCGCATATGGAACATTAGAACAGTGGTGGAAAAAGTAAAGAAACCTTAATAGAAAATGACTCAAGTAAAAGTGAAAGGCACCCAGTAAAATACTACTTGAGTAAAAGTCTAAAAGTATTTGATTTTAAATATACTTAAGTATCAAAAGTAAATGTAATTGCTAAAATATACTTAAGTATCAAAAGTAAAAGTAAAGTAGGAATAATTCAAATTAAAATTCCTTATATAAAGCAAACCAGACGGCACAATTTTCTTGTTATTTTCATTTATGGATAGCCAGGGTCACTTTCCAACACTCAGACATAATTTTTATCATTTACAAAGGAAGCATGTGTTTAGTGAGTCTGCCAGATCAAAGGCAGTAGGGATGACCAGTGATGTTCTCTTGATAAGTGCGAATTGGACCATTTTCTGAATGTAATGAGTACTTTTGGGTGTCAGGGAAAATGTATGGAGTAAAAAAGTACATCATTTTCTTTATGAATGTAGTGAAGTAAAAGTAAAAGTTGTTAAAAATATTAATAGTAAAGTACAGATACCTAAAAAAAAACGACCTAAGTAGTACTTTCAAGTATTTTTACTTATGTACTTTACACCACTGCATTAGAAGACGGATAAATGTCTTGATTTTGAAAGAAAGACGGGCAGATTCTGCTAGGTAGGCTACGAACTATTATAAAGTTAGAGTCGTCATCACAGTAGGTTTGAGCTACAGTATGATGACTTACCAACCTGATGGTCTCCGTTGGAAATGTTGTGGAAAATGTAGTACACTCAGTGTATTAAAATATGTAACATAAACAACAAATGATATGCTCAGATACACAAAATACATCTGGTTTCAGATCTAGAAGATTCTCCTCTTCAATAGTAATATCATCAATTCTGACCAGTAACTTACCTGGGGTCAAAGGTCCCTGATTTATCACTAAAATGTATAGGATGATCCATAGAGAAGTCACTCTTCATGGACAGATGACTTGGTACTGGAGAGACTGATCTCAGAGTTTGGTTGGAGATTCTGGAAAACATAATAAATGACCATGAAACTACATTTTAAACTATATCAAAATTATATTTCAATGGATAAAATACATTACATGAAGCATTAAAAGATATGCCATTACATGAAGCAACAAACATAAAACCTGACAAGCATATAACTGTAGCTATGTGGGTGTGTTTCAGCAGGGTGAGGTCAGAGAGATGCTTCCAAGTCAGTATTTTTCTGAACTCATAAAATCCTTTACACAATCTGATGGGATGAATGTTCAACACCATTTAAATATCCATTAAATCTATATAGTACCTTTAAGTTAAGACCTCACAGATCTGTTCATGGCAAAGCAGTTCAATTAATGATGTTAATTGATTCTTAAAGTACATAACTTATAAATCATGAGCCTCATCTTGAGGAGTCACCTGTGACAGTATTCATAGAGAGTAGGAGTACTGATCTGGGATCAGTTTAGCCTTTTAGATCATAATGAAACAGATTAGATGGACAGGGGGGACCTGATCCAGATCAGCACTCCTCCTCTGGGAAACTGCATGTATGAAACCGAACACATAGTCGTAGTCTAGTTACAGCAGGTGTTTACTGCCATCTAGTGGAAGATACCAATAAAACACTTGATTATCAGGGTGGGGAGACGGTTGAGCTGAAACAGAAAGTAAAGTTGTTCTTTTGTACAGGATCCATTTTGAGACGACTGAGCAGAAAACGCTATATATGGGAGAGAACAAAAAAAATAAAGTGAGTATTTCTGAATAATAATCTATTCTAAAGGACAGAGTAAGAGAATGAATACCTGGAATGAGATATTACTAGTTAGTAGAACTGCTACTTGAGCTTATTTGCTGACAGACAGCAGTTTTCAAAGTGTTATCACATGTTATCAGTCAAACGTCTGGTAAAGATGGTGGGGGAGGCTTTTAAATGATAGGGTTTTATGTTTATCTCAGGGTTTCTCAATCCTTTTGTTCTTGCCCAGCATTTACACACCTGATTCAACTAATCATCAGATATTTTAATACAGTTTAATATTTGAGGCATACAAATGAACATTCTCAAATTAAAACCTTTTGGATTTTTGTAGGCCTGTTTACAATTATTAAAGGTCTACAGTAAATCACATTTGTTAGGAAGAAAACACAGCTAAACTGGTTTCAAGCAAATTATAGTTTTAAAAATAAGTAAGACATGTCTTGAAGAAGGACTATAATTTAAAAAAAACTGAAGCAAGATTCGGTACAATGTCATGAGTTACTGCTGTGGCATGCAACTGACTGTTAGCGCTAGCCTCTGGTTACTGTTGTAGAAGGGGACACCTTAGCGTTCCCTGAAGTCTAAACGCCTCTGGGTTCAGAACTCTGTCTCAGTGCCCTGCTACAGTGGTACTGTTCGTTTTGGCATGGCCCGGTGGGGGAGTGGACATTTAATTTAGACCAATGGAATGGTCTAAAACGTGCCAACTCTGCTCACCCGGGGAGCCGGCATGCAGAAAACTAATTTACCCAGTCACCGTTATAACTTCATTTCCTTATTTGGAATTGAAAGTGACTTTGTAGCCCTCATGAAGTTACAAAATGTCTGTTCAAACTGTGGCGCATATGGAACATTAGAACAGTGGTGGAAAAAGTAAAGATACCTTAATAGAAAATGACTGCAAGTAAAAGTGAAAGCCACCCATAAAATACTACTTGAGTAAAGTCTAAAAGTATTTGATTTTAAATATACTTAAGTATCAAAGTAAATGTAATTGCTAAAATATGCTCAGAATTAAAAATAAAAGTAAAATAGGAATAATTTAAATTAATATTCCTTATATTAAGCAAACCGACGGCACCATTTTCTTGTTATTTTCATTTACAGATAGCCAGGGTCGCATTCCAACACTCAGACATCATTTTTAAAAAAGCATTTGTGTTTAGTGAGTCTGCCAGATCAGAGGCAGTAGGGATGACCAGGGATGTTTTCTTGATAAGTGTGAATTGGACCATTTTTGAGTACTTTTGGGTGTCAGGAAAATGTATGGAGTCAAAGTACATTATTTTCTTTATGAATGTAGTGAAGTAAAAGGTAAAGTTGTTAAAAATATAAATAGTAAAGTACAGATTCTTTAAAGTATTTTTACTTAATTGCTTTACACCACTGCATTAGAAGATGGATAAATGTGTTGATTTTGAAAGAAAGACAGGCAGATTCTGCTAGGTAGGCTACGAACTATTATAAAGTTAGGTCGTCATCACAGTAGGTTTGGTTACCAACCTGATGGTCTCCGTTGGAAATGTTGTGGGAAAATGTTGTACACTCAGTGTATTAAAATATGTAACATAAACAACAAATGATATGCTCAGATACACAAAATACATCTGGTTTCAGATCTAGAAGATTCTCTCTTCAATAGTAATATCATCAATTCTGACCAGTAACTTACCTGGGGGTCAAAGGTCCCTGATTTATCACTAAAATGTATAGGATGATCCATAGAGATGTCACTCTTCATGGACAGATGACTTGGTACTGGAGAGACTGATCTCAGAGTTTGGTTGGAGATTCTGGAAAACACAATAAATCACCATGAAACTACATTTTAAAATATATCAAATTATATTTCAATAGATAAAATACATTACATAAAGCATTAAAATATATGCCATTACATAAATCAACAAACATGCAGCTCTAGCAGGGCAGGAATTTGACGAACTGACTTGTTGGAAAGGTGGCATCCTATGACGGTGCCACGTTGAAAGTCACATATGCATCGTTTTTCAAAACATAGTGAACCTGGAAGCAGCGAACCCCACATTCTAACTAAATATTGTTTTATTAGCACTCAAATCTATCCATGGCATTTTTGGAACAATTTGGTAGAAAGCCCCAAAGCGTTCAGAGAAGCCTCTGTTTCCCACCACTAGTGGACACCAGCGTGAGTGTCTTTCAGAACCCCTCCTAAAACCACCTGTTTCGTTTTGGTTGTTGTTAGTGACTCTTTGTTAGTTCCTTCTTCTGTTTGAGAGACAATGTTATATTTATTGTTGAGGAATGTAACAATGTTCATGTGATTAAATTGAGAGTAAATGTTTTATTTCTAAGAGATCATGAGTAAAAGAGAACAATTGACATTCTAGAATTAGTTGTCACTGTGTTCACCACAACCAACATGCTGCATCTCTGTTTAGGGGTCAGTGGTCTAAAATGAGTCTCTCTGGGGAGAGAGAGGAGGGGGTCCCTGCCTCTAAAATGAGTCTCTCTGGGGGAGAGAGAGAGGGGGGCCCTGTCTCTAAAGGAGTCTCTCTGGGAAGAGAGAGGAGGGGGCCCCTGCCTCTAAAAGGAGTCTGTCTGGGGAGAGAGAGAGGAGGGGCCCTGCCTCTAAAATGCGTCTCTCTGGGGAGAACATGACACCAAAGCTAAGAGGGTGAGATGACAATTTTATGAAGAATTTATTACGTTTATTTCTAAAATAAATAGCTATCTTAAGATGAATGCACTTACTGTAAATGCGCTCTGGATAAGAGCATCTGCTAAATCAGGAGTTCTCAATCCGGGATTCGCAGAGGTACTGCAGGGGTTCTGCAGCACCCTGACTGGACTCGTTGCAATGGAAGACATTTGATAGAATTTTCACAACACGACCACTTTGCCTACTCTCTTCGCCTAGATGCCTTCAATTGCCCAATTTATAGCCATGGCCAATTTAGGAAGATTTTTTAACAACGTGATGTTGCGCTCCAAAGGGATAACTTGAAATAACATGATGTAGGTAATTAAATAATGAAAAGAAAACGTGTTTATTATACACTTAGAAAAGAAGGTTCCCTTATAGAACCAAAAAGGTCTATCACTTCTTAATATATGAAATCACTAAAAGTTATATACATTTTTGGGTTCAGTGAAGAACAACCTCTAGAGTTCTGATCAACAAAAGTAGAATGTTTTGAGGATGTGAACCCAGCAGCCTTCCAGTGGTCAGATCAAGCCCGCCCGTTTTTTCCAGCGCCCAGCCCGGGATTCGAACCAGCCACCTTTCTGCCATAGGTCCAACTCCTGCCACTGCTCCAACTCCTTAGCCGCTGGCGAAAACCTGAGTTAATCTTCAGAAATAAGCATGAGTTAATCTATGCAGACATACATGGTATCATTTATACATAATTATTATACATAAATCATTGCCAAAAGCACAAGACATACGGTTGCATGTAGGTCTATATTATTTATGGATTGATCATATAGAAATATATGACCTACTCCAAGCAATTACATGTGGCGCAGGAACCACTGACTCACTGCAATATTCTATAGTATTATCAAGACACCTGCTGTTAACTCTTAACTGGTTAGGACAGCTCATGAGGTGTCCTAAATATCTACCCGACTAGGTGGGACTAGAGGCTTCATGCATAGCTTTAATTTATACCCATAAGAGTAGAAGTCTTTATTCTCAGCACTTAAATTACCAATTTTCATCTGAGACACTTTGTGGATATGGGCCCAGATCTCAAAATATTGTTATAAAAAAAAACATTAGAATGTTTGTTTTACATAATTAAAAAAAATGCAAGCCACTGTAAAGACTGGTTTAGTTTATTGTGTGGCTCTGCTCATGTCCGCGTTCTGGAACTGTCCGCGTCCCCGTACAGAACTGCCCGCGTCCACGTACGGTTTGGCGCCAAGCATATTGTCAGTTACGCCTGAGTGGACTGAGGTGATGTTGGGGAACAACGACAGAGTTCGTTACAGTGTTGAGACACCGGCGTTTATTGTCCAATTTGCTTTTTGGTTTACGGTCAGGGACAGTATGGTGTAGGCAGATCCTACTCGCTATTCTTGTTTCATTTGTGGTTAACCAGATTCGTCATCATCCTCGAGACAGGGGACAGGCGAATGACCTGCTAGCTATCCAAGCTAGTCGGTACAGCTAGCTAAGCTAGCTACTCTACCAGCAGCATCCTAGTTACCTAGCTACCACTAAATCATTACCGGCTTCCTGCATTTATTGTGGACCGATGGAGCTCCCTATTTGTCTCTTCAGCCTTTAAATACCGTGGAGGGCTTCTCCCTCTCTCGTTGACGGATGCTGGCCTCACGCTCCCTCTGTCCGGTTCTCCTCTCTTCACTAGATGGACGGTAACTTTAATGTTTAACCCCTCTGTGTCCAAGGACTGAACTTTTTGAATATTATTTTTGGGGCGCCTCAATTTTTTTACAACGTTTTTTCTGATAAAAGTAGTTAATTGCATCTGCCATGGAGCCTTGTTTCATAATATTACCTTCTGTCCCTGGTTGTGACGTCATCGCGAAAAAAACAGGCCTTATGTTTGGTCACTTTTTCACCCTACCAGCTCCTATTAGTTCTCATTGAGCTCCGTGGCACCGACTCGCCTTCAGAACGTTCTATTCCCAGCCCATTGTTCTGCGTCACAAGCCAGCTTCACTATTGTTATCAATGAGACCTGCCTGCGTTAACCCTGTAGGTTTACCTCCAGGTAACTTATTATTAACAAGGTTACGGCTACTTGGTGAGCATTAACCCTGTAGGTTTACCTCAGGTAACTTATTATTAACAAGGTTACGGCTACTTGGTGAGCCGTTAACCTGTAGGTTTACCTCAGGTAACTGATTATTAACAAGGTTACGGCTACTTGGTGAGCGTTAACCCTGTAGGTTTTACCTCAGGTAACTTATTATTAACAAGGTTACGGCTACTTGGATATTCAATCTAAGCTAAATTTATTATATGCAAAATGTATGTATGATAAGTTGATGGTTCGGTATACGGGCTCACTGAAATACCACGCAGGGCAGACAGAGAACTGATCCATTGTTACAGGTTCTTCATTCCTTCTAAGCTATTCATCACATACAGATCCAATTATGAGAAAATAGAACCCCCCAAAGGTTAGGCTACTGGTGAGCGTTAACCCTGTAGGTTTACCTCAGGTAATATATTATTAACAAGGTTGCGGCTACTTGGTGAGCGTTAACCCTGTAGGGTTTACCTCAGGTAACTTATTATTGACAAGGGTTATGGCTACTTGGTGAGCGTTAACCCTGTAGGTTTACCTCAGGTAACTGATCATTAACAAGGTTACGGCTACTAGTGAGCGTTAACCCTGTAGGTTTACCTCAGGTAACTTATTTACAAGGTTACGAATGCTGCGCAGGTTCACTGAGTTGCAAACCAAATGGGTATAATGGGGTGATTGTTGTCTAATCGGGTGGTCTAGCTAATGGATTGTAGATCTGACTACAGTTCTACTTCAGATTATGAGCCTAGCAAGTGTCATGCGAAGGTTTCAGGTCTCCCGAGTGGTGCAGTGGTCTAAGTGCCACTGAGATCCTTGTTGTCGTGAGCGTCCGCGACCAGGAGACCCGTGGGTTCGCTTCCCACTGTAGGCCAGTATGAAAAAAATTAATAAACAATGTATGCACTCCTGACTAACTGTAAGTCGCTCTGGATAAGAGCGTCTGCTAAATGACGTCAAATGGGCTGAATGAGTTATGTAGTACCCACATACGGGCCACAAGGAGGCGTAAGAGTGCCATAAACCCATACTGTTTTTTGCCATAGTAAACCTAAACCTAACAATCAATCAAATGTATTTATAAAGCCCTTTTACACCAGCAGATGTCACAAAGTGCTTACATGAAACTCTTACCCTACTTATAACCTATTTGTGTAACCCTAATTCCTAGGGTAGGTAGCCTAGAAACACTTTTATAACTATTTTAGTAATAATATTATCTTAGTAAATACAATTATAGTATTAAATAGCGTTTTGATTATTTTGGTGTTGTTTTATTGTATGTATAATTGCAAGACAGAACACTTGATAAATAAGACACATTTGTTTTGATTTTTCAAATGTGGTTTTGAATTAAAGTGACCTAGTAACTGTAAAGAAGGTCAGCAATTGGCGTGGGGCATGGTTTGAGACTGATCTAATGCACTTTATTTCTCAGCTGCCTCACCAATGTCTGTAACGTGAATTAATAACTTGTAATTGCTAAATATTTCCAATAGATCGCAGCAGATAAGACAACAAGCATCAGTTATAGGCTACTAGGGGCAATATGATTGACATAAAATATTATGCCACCAAATACTATATGTCCCATGATTTTCTGAAATGGTCACTCATTACTTTAGCTTAGCTATATTCTCAGATTAGGCCTGTGATGCCTTTTGGAAGAGCAACAAAATAGTGACTTAGCAGGGTTGAACCCCAGGTAAATAATCACTAGTCAGATTCCTAACCTCAACCCTAGTATACATGCATTTAGAAAATTCATCTTAATATCTGATATTGGGAGTCAATAACCTCGGAATAGAAAAGACAGAGTGCATCTTCCAGCCCACATTAAATTAGCATCAAATCAAATGTTATTTGTCACACGTGTTTAGCAGATGTTATAGCGGGTGTAGCCGAAATGCTTGTGGGCTTCTAGCTCCGACAGTGTAAAGTAGATCTAACAAGTAATATCTAACAATTTCACAACATGTACACACAAAATTAGTAAGGAATAGAATTTAAGAACATATACATATATGAGCTGGCAAGCAATGACAGAACAGCATGGACTAAGATAGTAAGTATCATTATAGAATACAGTTATACATATGAGATGAGTGTGACACTCACTGACTCCATGGACTTTGAGTATTGGGCCAGGGTTGTTCATTTTCTTTTGTATTTCTATGTTGGTGTGTCTGTTGTTCATTTCATGTTTGGTGATTAGTCATATGACTCCCCAATCGGAGTGTAACGAGTGTCAGCTGTCGGCTCGTTATCTCTGATTGGGAGCCATATTAACTGTTGTGGTTTTACTGTGTGTTTGTGGGTTTTGTTCCATGTACGGTCATTTGTCACTGTGGACTTCCTAATTTAACGTCATTCGTTTATTTGTTTTCAAGGTTGCTTTGATTAAATAAAGTCATCATGTTCACTTGCAGCGCTGCGTATTGGTCCGCTTCCTCAGACGACTCGTGACAGAAAAACCCACCATAGAAGGACCAAGTCAGCGTGTCCAGGAGCAAGACAGCTGGACATGGGAGGAAGCGCCTAAGTAAGGAGATCGAGAGGCTGGCGGTGGCACCAGGTGGGCAAATCGTGGTCCTGGGAGGACATGCTTCGGAAGGCGGACCTTGGGGAAGATCAAGCCAGGGAGAGGAGAACGGCGTCAGCAGGCCGTCATCGTTGGGAAGGACGAGAGGCAACCCCAAAAAGTTTTTTGGGGGGCACATGGTTTGGGCGGCTGGCAGGGAGGCTGCCGAACAGGAGACGTGAGAGAAGGCTATCGGATTAGCGGGAGCGCTTGGCGAAATAGAGAAGGGAAGGTTGTTGCGGCACGGGCTGTGAGAGACTGATGTGTTAACAGTCCGGTCCGCCCGTTCCTGATCCCCGTTAAAGCCAGTGGTGTTGTTCCCGGCACGGACCGGCCTGTTCCTACTCCACGATCGCCCACGGTGTCTGCGTCGCCAGTCAGCCCGGCTGTTCCTGCTCCACGCACAGAACCTTACGGTGTCGCGTTGCGCCAGCCAGCCCGGCCTGTTTCTGCTCCACGCACGCAAAGATACGGTAAGTCGTCGACAGCCCTGCCCGGCCTGTTCCTGCTCACGCACCGATTAGCGATGTACGTCGACAGCCCTGCCCGGCCTGTTCCTGCTCCACGCACCAAGGATACGGTGTCGTCGACAGCCCTGCCCGGCCTGTTCCTGCCCACGCACCAAGGATACGGTGTCGTCGAACAGCCGGCCCGGCCTGTTCCGGCCACTCACACCAGGGGACGGTGCGCGTCGCCAGCCCGACCCGGCCTGTTCCGGCCACTCGCTTTTACCAGATACGGTGCCGTCGCCACCCGGTCCGGCCTGTTCCTACCACCCGCACCAAGTCTCGATCGCGGCGTCGCCAGCCAACCCGGCCTGTTCCTGCCACACAAGTCCTAGGTGCGCGTCGCCAGCCCCGACCTGGCCTGTTCCTGCCACTCAGCACCAAAACTGACGGTGCGCAGTCGCCATTCGGTCCGGCCTGTTCCTCAAGCACCGCACCAAGTCTACGGTGTGCAAGCGTCGCCCAGCCCGGTCCGGGCTGTTCCTTCTCCCCGCACTAGCCCTGAGAGTCGTGTCCTCAGCCCGGTACCTCCAGTTCCCGCACTCGCAGTCGGCCTGGTGCGACTCAGATGCGGACAGAGTCTGCCGTCTGCCCAACGCGCCTGAACTGCCCGGTCTGCCCAACGGCGCCTGAACTGCCCCGTCTTGCCGCCTGAACTGCCCGTCTGCCAACGGCGCCTGAACTGCCCGTCTGCCCACCGCACCTGGACTGCCCGTCTGCCCAGGGCGCCTGGAATGCCGTCTGCCCAACGGCGCTTGAACTGCCCGTCTGCCCAACGGCGCTAAAGTTGCCCGTCTGTACTGAACCTGCAAAGCCGCCCTCCTACAGGAGCCTTCAGAGCCGTACCCGACCGGGCCGCTAGGAGCCTTCCGCCAGACAGGAGCGCGAGAGCCTTCCGCCAGAGACAGGATCAGCCAGAGCGCTTCGCAGACAGGAGTCAGCCAGAGCCTTCCACCAGACAGGATCAGCCAGAGCCTTCCGCCAGACAGGATCGGCCGAGCCCTCTTGAGACAGGATCAGCAGATCCGGCCAGCCATGAGCAGCCAGATCCGTCAGAAGCAAACACGAGCAGCCATCCGTCAGCCAGCCATGAGCGGCGCGGATCCGGCGGCCAGCCACGAGCAGCCAGATCCGTTGCCAGCCACGAGCCGGCCAGCCAGGATCCGGCCGGAGCCGTCCAGCCAGGATCCGCCAGAGCCGTTCCAGCAAGGATCCGCCAGAGCCGTCCAGGCCAGGATCGGCCAGAGCCAGCCAGCCAGGATCCGCCATTCAGTCCGGTGCTGCCGCCTTAGTCAGAATGCTGCCCCTTGGCCGGGGCTGCCCCTCAGCCCAGTGCTGCCCCCTTAGTCGGTGCTGCCCCTGAGTCCGGTGATCCTCTTATCCAGTGCTGTCTCTTAACTGCTGGGTTTAGTTGGGGGTGGTCATTTGAGAGGCTTTCGCGAAAGCGGGTAGATGACTATGGTGGGGTGGGGACCCTCGACCAGTGCGAGCCGCCTACCATGGGAGAACACCACCCAGACCCTCCCCTAGACAGTATGTTGAGTGCCGGAGTTCCCGACCTTAGGGGGTACTGTGGCACTCTGGCTCATGGACTGTTGAGTATTGAGCCGGGTTGTTCATTTTCTTTTGGGTGTTTTCTGTGTTGGTGTCAGTTGTTCATTTCATGTTTGGTGATTAGTCATATGACAATCCGAGGTAACATGTCAGCTGTAGCCGTTGTATCTCTGATTGGGAGCCATATTTAAACTGTTGTGGTTTCACTGTGTGTTTGTGGGTTTTTTTGTTCCATGTACAGTCATTTGTCCTGTGGACTTCACTTATTCGTCATTGTTTATTTGTTTTCGGGTTGCTTTGATTAAATAAAGTCTATGTTCACTCAACGCCGCTGCGTATTGGTCCGCTTCCTCAAGGCAATCGTGACAATGAGTAGTGCAAGATATGTA